>NC_132927.1:26996552-27299582 GCF_047675955.1 Chlorocebus sabaeus
GGGAAGTGTAGGTGAGGAAACAGGCACTAGAAGGGTGGAGATGGGTAATAAAGACAAGTAGATGGATTCAGGATGTGTTTTGGAGGTAGAGCTGAGGGAACTTGCTGACAGACTGATTCTTGAGCACAAATAAAAGACAGAAATTGAGGTTAATGCCTACATTTTTGGATGGGTTAACTGCTTAGGAAAATGGGGAAAAAAAGCAGGTTTGAGAAGAATAATCAATTTATGGATTTAAATTACAATATTCCTAATACTGGAAAATCTTTTTGACAATATGATTTAGCCTATTGATAGCTGATACTAAGTGGGTGAGAATGCAAAGGAAATGGCATAAAAAGACCAATGGTGGGTAGTAAATCTATTAAATAAAAACCTAAATCTAAATAATTGGTTGTGGCATTTATAAATTATAAATATTACATTTCTTAAAAGAAGGTACACATACTAATACATACTCATACCCTAGTGCAATCAGAAAGTTTCTGGGCTAAAATCCCCAAATAAACCAACAAACAGTTGAAAATTGGGGGGATGATGAGGCAGGAAGAGTATAAATATGCAAATTTCAAAATCTGTAAACCCAAGAATTCAATAGATGACTGTTTTATTTCTTAACTGATAAACTAAAACAGCCACAAATGTAAGTATATTATTCAAGGTCTTACAAGTCATTCTCTGACAAAACTACAGAATTATATCTTACAAATTATCAGCGGTAAAAATAAAAGAAACCCCAGCCATAATTTTTTTTAAAAATTTAAGAAAATATTAAAAACAAAAACAACAACAGAAGTAAAATTAAACATCTCTCTAAACAATATAATAGTGGACAGATTCACATATTTAAAAAAAAGAAAGATTCAGATTGGGTTGTAAAACAAAAGTCAAATATAATTTTTTACAAGAGAAACATCAATGACCCAGCAAGGATTAAAGTATAATGATAGGCCCAAGTACACCAGGTCTATCCATTTGTTGTATGCCACATAAATATAAACAAAAAGAAAGGAGGGTTGGCAATATCAATGTTGGATAAAGTTATATTCAAGGTAAAAAGGGTATCGAAGATCATTAAGGGAGTGAATGATTAAAGATGAAAGATACAAGTCACAATAGTAAGGGAAAGACTGAAGCCATTGACCAATATGAGTGACTAATGCATTATACATTTATTCCATTATTCTATCTCCCCCACTGAAATTCAAGTTCCATGAGAACAAGGTCTTTGCCTTTTTGTTCTCTTCTACATTCCTACTCTCTAGAACAGAGCTTGGCATATATTAGGTATTCAATAAATATTTATTACAAAATGAAAATATAAGGTAAACATGAATTTTATGGGTCAACTGATACACATATAACACATTAAGCAGACGTGCCACAAATGGAAGGAGAAATGGACAAAATCACTCTAGTGGAAGATGATCAACACTTCTGTCAGAACCCATTTATGCCCAGTGTTCCATTATTGGAATGCTAAGCATGTGAGAGTTATTTACATCCTATGGCTCAAGTTCATCGCCAAGGTCTGATTTTTCACACGTCTGCAATTCAAAAAACTGCAAACTCCAGCATAAATGGGTTAACGTTTAATGAGTAAACAACATTGGAAGCACTAACCTACAATGTGAAAGTCCAGGCCAAAATAACATTCTATATGATATATCTATACAGTTGCAAAAACAATGAAAAACATTTGAAAACTGCCAGAAAAATATGAATTCTATAAGACTGCCAGAGACAAAATATAACCAATAAAATCAATGTCTGAAGTAAATATCTATAATAACCAGTTAGACAGTGTAAGAGGGAAAAAGGAAGCCTCTCCCAATAGCGATAAATACCATAAATATGAAGATGTGGCAAAAACTTTCCTAAAGACCTGAATAAGAAAAAACCTTTACTATTGTCAAAATGCCAAATATCCTACATTAATCTATGTGCCTTTTTTCTCCTCAATAAAAATGATTTTGAAGTTCTCCTGAAGAAAAAAATTTTACAAACAGAAAGGAAATATCTGAAAAATAAAAGGAACGAAGACTATAATATGCAACAAAAGTTATAGTAATCAAGACCAGGATAGTATTAAAGTAGGAATAGAAAAAAGAAAATCACTGGAACAGAACACAAAATCTATGCTTACATGGAAATTTAGTTTATGACAACCAAGGCACTTCAAATGTGTGGATAAGAGACTGAATCTATAGTAATGGCATTGGGAAACTAGCCATTTGAAAAAATATATAGAGAGAGTTCTCCTTCATCCCTTAGAACAAACTCGTTCCTGATTGAGCAAATATTTAAATTTTGGAAGAAAAAAAGGAAAAACTGGAAGAAATTACAGTTTAAAATTGTTATAGTTATCTAGGAGAAAAGGCCTAAGTACAGGGAAATGGGGAATAGAGAAAGGAGGACTGACAAATTTGTCTGAGAGAAAAAAGAAGACTTCCACATGGGGAAAAAAAGTATAAGCAGAGTGAAAGAAGACAAATTGTGGGAAGTGTAAAATACATGATAAAGAGTCACTATCCTCAAAGTGCAAACAGCATCTAAAATTCAATAATAAAATACAAATAACCTGATAGGACTGGGGCAAGGCATAAGAATAGGCAACCAACAACATTTTTAAATAGCCAAATACTAAGATCACTTCATCAATATTTACTGAACTTCCATGTTATTCTTTTTTGGGGGACAAGTTGAAATATTACTCAATCTTAATACATGGGTTACGTTTAACATAAAATAATCAGTAGCTTTTACAAAACAACGCAGTGAGAAATTCCAGCCTTTCAAAGGAGTCTTAACTTACGATCCTTGCATTTAATCCTCACATTTTAAGTAATCATACACATATTTTTCTTTTTTTACTGAATTTTCTTCTTATGTTGGTTCTAATATATGGTTTATTGAGAATTCAGAATTGCAGGATGTAAAAAATATACTCATTAATTCATTATAATGAACTATATTAGGTTGGCAAAAACTGCAATTACTTATGCATCAACCTAATAAAAAATAAGCCATACCCTCAAGTCAAATAAGTGAAACTGTGCTGTAACAAGCCCACTGCACTCGCTTAAGACGGAAAAGGGATAAATATCTTTGTTTTCTCCGAGAGCACAGGCCAGTACTTGGATATAACTTGAATAACCATCCTTGAACATAATTTGAATATTTGCTGTAGTGACTTTTCCAGGAGAGGCAAATGCTTGTATAGTTCTGTTATATTCCCTATTTGTGTTAGTGACATTTTTGAGATCATTTTAAACTTACTAGGTGGCATTTAATAAGAGGATCCTAAAAGAGTATTATTATAACAATTTCTATTTGCCAGGAAAAAAAAGATATTGGGACATATCTGAAAGCTTATTTTTAGTGTTCCAGCATATGCTGCCTCAGTACTATTATCTCTTTAATGAGTCACATGTATAATGATTCAAATACTGTGTTTCAAAAGCAAAGTCATTTTAACTGCTCAAACTAAGAAACTGGCATAATCATGGTCGTAAACTTACCCTACATGCCTAAGTTTATGAACCAGCAAACAAACATATCATCAAATATTCACTTACCTGGTCAAACACTACTACTGCACTCATTAGAAACTTTTAGGATACCAAAATCATAAAACCGTTTCAAGATTACAGTTTTATTTTCAAACCAAATTATTCAGTGTGTTTTGAAACAAGCAGTCTTCTGACACACAGAAGTGTTAATAAAATAAGCACTAAGCTAAAACCAGAATTAACAAACCTAAATCAATCAAAGGGAATAGCTGACAAACAAATGTCATTATACCAAATATTCACCCCAAAAAAATCACTGAATACTTTCCTAACCAAATTCTCATAAAAGCTAAACCTGAAGTTCAAATATTTCACTATCATCTTAAAAGCAAATTAACAATGTCAATGTGTCTTCCAATTTTGAATGTGGACATGTCAAATTTTATTTGGCAACAAAACTGTCATGTCAAACTCACCTTTAACTAACCACCTCCAGGGGAATTTAATTGAAGATATTCTACTGACCTGATAGAACATACAAAGACTTCTTTTGGGAAGAAGGGAAACAAGGAAAGAAATACGGAAAATAGTTTTAAGACCTATATTTATGAACTGCACAAGAAAATTGTTCAAAAATTGTCTTGAGGGTTTTAATACATACCAGGCTCCAATTTAATGATTTTTACTGCAGCCAACTCTCCTGTGTGTACATTTCTGGCCTAAAAATAATATGAAAACAAAAATCTTGTTAATTAAAAAGCTTGTTAATTACATTAAAATTATTTGGTACTATGTTAATTGCTTATCAACCATACTTTTATCAAAACTAAAAAACAAAATATTTCCAATAAAATGAGCGTACTCATTTTCCCATTAAAGAAAAATATAGATATGACACAAAAGTGTTTTAAAAATTACCATTAGTACCACCACTCAAAAACAGCTACTGTTTAAAATTTGATCTACTTTCTCCAAGGCTTTTCTTCAGCCTTGGGTTAATATTTTTAATTTTAAAAATCTCATGGCTTTTATTTATATCAGAAAACATAATCATAGGTCATTAAACTTTTTTTAAAATCATCTGTATCTAACTACCTAGAGAAAAACAGTGAACATTTCAGTGTATATGCATCTCTTTCCTGGTACACATATGTATACGCATGTGCATTATGGAAGATGACCCCATCATAGTCTTCGACGACATGATTGCGAATGCTGCCTGATTTTCCACTGAGAGGATATATAATTTAACCAACCCTCTATTGTTGGACATTTACAATTTTAATATTATTTGCAAGTTATAAAAATAGGGATAAATATATCTTAGCTTTGTTATCTATCCACAGCCTTATTTCCTTCAGTTAAATGCCTAGAAGAGAAACTATTTACTATTTAACAAAAAGTCAACAAACTTACTATAATTAGCACTACAATGAATATCACTACAAATATTTTACCATACATCAGCTTATAAGGAAGTCAACCTAGACATACAATTGTGAGATCTAAAGGTATGTGGACTTATAATGGGTATGTTGCCATATTGCTCTAAAACACTGTGTAAATTTATATTGTCATCGACCTCGGATGTCAAATCCACGTCTGCCAAGACTTACTGTAGGTAAAAATTAAATGATTATAACATAGTCCGTATAATAATCGTCCTTTATTGCTGGACATGAAGGATGTTATATATAGTCTTTTCATTATTTAAGACATATTTGTTTTAAATGGATTCTAAGATACGATATTACTAGGTCAAAGGTTGTGAATATGAACACATACCATCAAATAGTCTAAAAGCATTTTATCACTATATTCTCTCTGTTAATATGAGTGCTCATTTTCATCGTACTCAGTGGTATATCATATGTGGAAATGGAATTTACTAATTTATGACCTTTTTCATTTATTAGATTTGAATATCAACTTTCAAATGGCAGAAAAAACAAGAAAAAGACACGATAAAATAGAAAAGTATAGTTACACTAATTTGCCAAATTAAATACGTCAAATTATCAGAGGAAAGAAGAGAAAAAGGGAAAGGAATAGAAGAATGATAAAGTAGGGAAGAGTGCCTTCAAAGAGATCCTTTTAAAAATGACACACAGAGGGTGAGATAAAGAATAGAATGGGGGAGAGATATACAGAGGAAAAGACACAAACAGAAAGAAAAATAAAAGAATCTATTTTTTATTGTTTTTTGTTGTTTTGAGACAGGGTCTCACTTCTGTCACCAAGGATGGAGTGCAGCAGCAGGATCTCGGCTCACTGCAACCTCTGCCTCCTGGGCTCAAGTGATCCTCCCACCTCAGCCTCCCAAGTGGCTGAGACTACAGACCTGCCACTACACTCAGCTAATTGCTGTATTTTTTGTAGAGACGGGTTTTGCCATGTTGCCCAGGCCGGTCTCAAACCCCTGGGTTCAAGTAATTCACCCACCTTGGCCTCCTGCAGTGCTGGGATTACAGTGAACCACCAGGCCTGGCAAGAAAAGAATTTTCAACAGCCGAAGTTGCAACTACTTTGTGATAAGTTCACATTTTCCTCATTAAATCTAGTGAACAGGGTAAGAAGGGGTTTCAGGAAAGAAGAGCAGGCATTTTAACTCTTCTCTTTCATAGTTATAGTTACTTCTCTCCTAACCATGAACACATTTACAAAAAGGGGAGCAATGGTCAGCCAGAAGCCTCACACCCTTCCTACCCTCTCCCCTTTCTGCCATTGGACATAAGAATTGTCTGTTAGCCTCAGGTCTTCTTCTAGTTCCTAAAATCTCCCTTGGGTCATAAAAGGATATGTGCACATAGATTTAGCCTGTCCATCTCTCAGCCAATTCACATGCCAGTGAGACTCAGGTATAAAAAAAATATGGCCAGAACAAGCAATGATAATTGACTTCCTGGGAATCTTGTTCAGTAAATCATAAAATGTGTGTTAGAAGACAAATTCCATAATAATGATGACAATTATGTTTGTAATGCTTTACAGTTTGCAGGAACTTTCATATACTTTACTTAATTCTATTAATTTAAATACAAAAAGACTTAGTTTAGTAAAGTTGACTTGCTCAAGGGCATCCTGCTGGCAGGGGTGAGTCAAGAGTTGGAATCCAATTTTGTTGATATTTTCAAAAAACCAGCTCCTAGATTCACTGATTTTTTGAAGGGCTTTTTGTGTCTCTAGCTGCTTTAGTTCTACTCTGATCTTAGTTCTATTTCTTGCCTTCTGCTAGCTTTTGAATGTGTTTGCTCTTGCTTCTCTAGTTCTTTTAATTGTGATGTTAGGGTGCCAATTTTAGATCTTTCCTGCCTTCTCTTGTGGGCATTTAGTGCTGTAAATTTCCCTCTACACACTGCTTTAAATGTGTCCCAGAGATTCTGGTACGTTGTGTCTTTGTTCTCATTGGTTTCCAAGAACATCTTTATTTCTGTCTTCATTTCGTCATGTACCCAGTAGTCATTCCGGAGGAGGCTGTTCAGTTTCCATGTAGCTGAGTGGTTTTGAGTGAGTGTCTTAATCCTGAGTTCTCGTTTGATTGCACTGTGGTCTGAGAGACAGTTTGTTATAATTTCTGTTCTTTTACATTTGCTGAGGAGTGCTTTACTTCCAACTATGTGGTCAATTTTGGAGTAACTGCGATGTGGTGCTAAGAAGAATGTATACTCTGTTGATTTGGGGTGGAGAGTTCTGTAGATGTCTATTAGGTCCGCTTGGATGCAGAGCTGAGTTCAGTTCCTGGATATCCTTGTTAACTTTCTGTCTCGATCTGTCTAATGTTGATGGTGGGCTGTTAAAGTCTCCCATTATTATTGTGTGGGAGTGTAAGTCTCTCTGTAGGTCTCTAAGGACTTGCTTTATGAAACTAGGTGCCCCTGTATTGGGTGCATATGTATTTATATTTAGGTTAGCTCTTCTTGTTGAATTGATCCCTTTACCATTATGTAATGGCCTTCTTTGTCTCTTTTGATCTTTGTCGGTTTAAAGTCTGTTTTATCAGAGACTAGGATTGCAACCCCTGCTTTTTTTTGTTTTCCATTTCCTTGGTAGATCTTCCTCCATACCTCCATCTCAAAGGATTATAAATCATGCTGCTATAAAGACACATGCACATGTATGTTTACTGCGGCACTATTCACAATAGCAAAGACTTGGAACCAACCCAAATGTCCATCAATGATAGACTGGATCAAGAAAATGTGGCACATATACACCATGGAATACTATGCAGCCATAAAAAAGGATGAGTTCACGTCCTTTGTAGGGACATGGATGAAGCTGAAAACCATCATTCGGAGCAAACTATTGCAAGGACAGAAAACCAAACACTGCATGTTCTCACTCATAGGTGGGAACTGAACAACAAGAACACTTGGACACAGGATGGGGAACATCACACACAGGGGCCTGTCGTGGGGTGGGGGGAGGAGAGAGGGATAGCATTAGGAGATATACCTAATGGGTTAATGGTGTAGCACACCAACATGGCACATGTATACATATGTAACAAATCTGCACGTTGTGCACATGTACCCTAGAACTTAAAGTGTATATATATAAAAAGCCAGGCAAGAATAGATGCTGGAGAGGATGTGGAGAAATAGAAACACTTTTACACTGTTGGTGGGACTGTAAACTAGTTCAACCATTGTGGAAGACAGTGTGGCGATTCCTCAAGGATCCAGCACTAGAAATACCATTTGACCCAGTGATCCCATTACTGGGTATATACCCAAAGGACTGTAAGTCATGATACTATAAAGACACATGCACACGTATGTTTATTGCGGCACTATTGACAATGGCAAACACTTGGAACCAACCCAAATGTCCATGAATGATAGACTGGATTAAGAAAATGTGATGTATATACTACTATAAAGACACATGCACACGTATGTTTATTGCGGCACTATTCACAATAGCAAACACTTGGAACCAACCCAAATGTCCATGAATGATAGACTGGATTAAGAAAATGTGATGTATATACACCATGGAATACTATGCAGCCATTAAAAAAGATGAGTTCATGTCCTTTGCAGGGACATGGATGAAGCTGGAAACCATCATTCTGAGCAAACTATCACAAGAACAGAAAACCAAACCCCGCATGTTCTCACTCACAGGTGGGAACTGAACAATGAGAACACTTGGACACAGGGCAGGGAACATCATACACGGGGGCCTGTCATGGGGTGGGGGGCAGGGGGAGGGATGGCATTAGGAGAAATACCTAATATAAATGATGAGCTAACGGGTGCAGCAAACCAACATGGCACATGTATACCTATGTATCAAACCTGCACGCTGTGCACATGTACCCTAGAACTTAAAGTATAAAAAAAAAAGAGTTAGAATCCAAGTGTATCCTGAGGACAATATTTCACCGCTCCTTTTCAGAATTCAAGAATTCTCTATTTCATTTTTAAATGCAACAGATACTAGAGAAAAGTATTAATTGTGTAATATTTAACAGATCAGCAACAGTGGTAACTTTTGTTGAAATAGATTAACAAAATATTGAAAACAGATCAACAAAGCAATATACTAGTCCTCTTTCACATTAAATTTCTCCGTGATAATTTTCAGTGTAACAGAAGGTGAACTACTACACATTTAATGTCTTAAAGAAATAATCTGAGAGTTAAAATTTGATCCAAGGAAAACAGTAGTATTCTAAACATTCTGAAAAAAATTACCGAATAAAAGAGCAGCCTTAACATGCTTAAAATCCATTGTAAAGAATTGGAATTTGGCCGGGCGCGGTGGCTCACGCCTGTAATCCCAGCACTTTGGGAGGCCGAGGCGGGCGGATCACAAGGTCAGGAGATCGAGACCATGGTGAAACCCCGTCTCTACTAAAAAATAGAAAAAAATTAGCCGGGCGCAGTGGCGGGCGCCTGTAGTCCCAGCTACTCGGGAGGCTGAGGTAGGAGAATGGCGTGAACCCGGGAGGCGGAGCTTGCAGTGAGCCGAGATTGCGCCACTGCACTCCAGCCTGGGCGACAGAGCGAGACTCCGTCTCAAAAAAAAAAAAAAAAAAAAAAAAAGAATTGGAATTAAAAAACAAAACAAAACAAAACAAAAACAGATTCAATGAACTCTTCTTTTAACTCACTGATGTCATAATCTAGCAAACATGATAGCCACTTCTATGCCTAAATGTCAGCACCCTGGTTTTCCCTCTTTCCCTATCCACCTAAGTGATCATTTACATTGTTTTTTTCATTTAAAATGTTCACTGGAATCCTATAGAAACCAGAAAAACATCTTTGGACATATAGTGTAAGTTTACAAATTGAGAAGAAAGATTTATGTATAAGTACCATAAAGGAACAAGAAAGTTACAAAAGTACACTCGCAAATTGTGACAGTTGAAAAACTCAAGGTTATACATTTCAGGTAAGGAATACAATGTTCAACTCATGTGACATGACTGATGCTAATACATTTCCAACAACAAAATATCTTCAGGCAATTCATTATTCCAAGCAAAAAACGGGCATTTGGGCAATGCATTCTGCCATTCACTGCCACTTACTTTCAGAAACCATAAGAAAATGACTCCATTCTTCTTGGTTGCAAATTATTAAATAAGAGTCAACAACATGAAAACATCTAATATGCTTCTCTGAGAGTTTGGAACAACGAATTCTGATTTTAGTCAGATTAATCAGAAGTGAATAGCTCAGTCTCAGGTCTGAAAACTGTCCTCATTCTGCTACGTTCTCCTTTCCCCGCCTCCCTCCCTGTTTAGCCTGGTTAACTCTGACTTGTCCTTCAGGATTCAGTTTAGTTATCACCTCCTCTAGGAAGTCTCCCTGGTATCCTAAGGCTGAATTAAGTGTGATGTCATCTTAGCTCTAAGCATGATCCTTTGAAAGCTGTGCCACATGGTAGATGCTCTACAAATTTGTTGAATAGACAATCATGGTTGTAGGAAGGTTACCGCTCTCTTAAAAAAATTAAAATCTTCAACTAGAAAATGCTATGAAACTGACAATATACTGTTTTAAATAGTCTTACTTTTTTCACTTATGTTGAGTCATATTATGAATTAAAGTATTTTGAAGAAAATTATTTGTAAAAAATTACTACAAAAGTAAGGTTTTGTGGTAGAAAAATTAAAACAATATATAACAAATCAGTAAAAGATGACAGTACCCCTCTATCCCAATCTCATCTCCCAAAATAACTATTGTTAATGGTTTAGAGCATATCCTTCCAAACTGTTAATTAGGTTGAGTCTTAAGAACACATATGGACAGAACACAAACCTTGATAGTTTAGCAGTTTCTCACAAAGCTAAACATAGTCTTACCTTATGAGCCAGCCAGAAACCCCACTCCTTGGCATATACGCAACTGAGCTGAAAAGTTATGTCCACACAAAAACCTACACGTTAGTGTTTAAAGCAGTCTTTATTCACAGTCATCCAAAACTGGAAGCAATCAAGATGTCTTTCAATAGGTGAATGCATAAACTGTGGTAAATCCATACAGTGGAATGTTTATTGGAGCACTATTCATGACAGCCAAGACACAGAATGAACCTGGGTGTCCAACAACAATTAATAAAGAAAATGTGATTTTATATATATATATATATATGTATATATATCTCCACAAAATGGAATACTATTTAGCCATAAAAAAGAATGAAATGCTGTCATTTGAGGAAACACGGATGGAACTGGGAGATATTATGTTAAGTGAAATTAGCCAGGAACAGAAAGTTAACCATCACATGTTCTCACTCACATGTGAAAGCTAAAAAAAGTTAATCTCATAAAAGTAAAAAGTAGAATAGAGAATACTAGAGGCTGAGAAGGGTAGGGAAAAGGGAGAGATAGGGAGAAATTTGTTAAAGGATACAAAACGATAGCTAGATAAGAAGAATAAATTTTAGTGCTCTATACCACTACTACAGGATAGCTATAGTTATTAATATATTACACATAGTTTCAAATAGCTAGGAAAATACCAAATGTTCTCAACACAAAGAAAGGATAAATGTTTGAGACTATAGATTTGCTAATTTCTCTGATCATTACAAATTTTATGTATCAAAACGTCACTATGAGTCACTATGAATCACCCATAAATATGTACAACTATTTGTCAATTTTTAAAAATTAAATTTAATAATAAAAAAATGGAAACCACAAAAAGATATGGAAGAATCCTAACTGCATACTGTTAAGTGAAAGAAGCCAGTCTAAGGAGGCTTACAAAGTATATGATTCCAACTATATGACATTCCGAAAAAGGCAAAACTACAGAGACAGTAAAAAGCAATGGTTGTCAGGGGTTTAGTGGAGGCAGGAAAGAAACAAATAGGTGAAGCACAGGGGATTTTTAGGAGAGTGAAAATATTCTGTATGAAATGGTAATGATAGACACATGTCATTATGTATTTGTCAAAACCCATAAAACTATATGACACAAAATGTGAATCTCTATGTAAACTACGAACTATGAACTATAGTTAATATCAATATTGGTTCAATAATTATAACAAACGTACCACACTAATGCCAGATATTAACAAAAGACAAAACTGTATGCAGGAAATCAGGGGTTGGCTAAATGTAATTCTATGTACTATGTGTTCTATTACTCTGTAAATCTGAAACTGCAGTAAAAATTGAAGCTTATTAATTTAAAGATAAATTATTTTTTAAAAGAATACATTTTCAGACACAATTATGAGCCAATTTTTATTATTAGAATCAACCCATTTATATCATGTTTCAATTTAATAGAGCCAAAAAGAAGAGGCAAGGATACCTTGATTTTTTTAGAGACTCTGAGGGGCTCAGAAAGAAACAGATCATTGGAGGATTTGAACAACAATCACGAAATGACATAAAATAAAGATGGTGTCTTACAGTTACACTACGCAGAAGCCAAGTTATATTATATGTAGTTACAGAAGTAAAAAGCAAAAAATACAAACTACAGCTCCCACTGATAGGAATAAATACTTAAATGTCAGCCTCCATTTTGAAGACACATTTCTGTTTTCTCCAAGTGAAGAACTGATGGGCAAATGTTTGTACTCTGTAATTTTCCAGCTGGATTTTTAAAACAGAAAGCAGTACCAGGCTCTTTTATAATGAAAGGCAAAGAGGCTTTCAGAAAAAGAGATCTTCTAAACAGAGACCTTACAGATTCAATTTACTAAAGAGAGCTTTCAGAAATTTAACTATACAAATTCACGCTATAATCCAAAAGAGTTTTGGAGTACCAGTTTTTGAAATCCAACATTTCTTTCCAACAAGTTAAACATGATACTCTCAATTATTTTTGTTTTTAACTTTAACACACAAGAATTGAAAGATCTTGCATTATATTTACAAAAGGAACTAACTGGAGTCCCACGGCAACTACACAAAAAAGATCTGACTATATTTTTGATTCCTATTCATGTTAGTAGGGTTTTGGTATACACTAATACTCAGACTTGAGATATACTAAACACCTAGAAATCTAGTAAAACATAGTACAGTTACAGGTCTTATTTAACTCTTATTAATCAGGAACTGAAATTATTAGGTAGAAAAGATAAACTCACAATAAATAGGATCAATATCACTATAAAATCCACAATAGAATCATTCCAATTAAATTAATTTTCTATTCACATTGCTAATGCATTTCATTTTCATCTCTTAATTCGTATTTCCAAGTCAATTTACTACTAAAGAAGTATTTCAACTCAAGCCCTCCAGTCTTCAGTCTTACTAGTAGTTAAAGGTTACCTATGGATTTCCACTTAAACAAAACAAACAAACAAAAAAATTGAAAGATGTTAATTAAGCCATTTCTACTTCATTAATATTATGCAATTGCCAGTTTTGTAAACTATGAACTTTTCTACATGCTGTAAAATTTTTAATGAAAACTAAAAACGAGGAAAAGTCTAAACATTTTACCTACAAGGTTTCAACATAGAATTGGAAGATACGACTCAATACATAGTAATACATCCTAGTATTCATGAAGTTGAAAGGTAATTTTTTATAAACTGGGGCTAAAACAAAACAAAACAAAACAAAAAACTGGCAAGTAAAGACAGCCATCTAAAAGCTATGGCAATCAAGACCAACATTATGAAGAAAAATGAAAAAGCTCCTGTATTCTACTTCACTGTTCTTCTCATCCTACCCCATGTAACTTTCTTCCATCATATTCTTAGGGTCACAAAACTTTTCCATTAAGCCAACTGTGGGCTTCAGTTTTAAATATGCCCCTTTTTTCTATAACATAACATCAGAAAATCCAGACATCTCAATATTTTTAACAAGCTATCTCCAGTGGCCAGTGACTGCTTCTGAGAGTCATAATTATGTATTCCAGATTCAAGAACATGATCTACAATACAAAAGAAGGAACACACAAGGTTTGAAAAATACAAAGCTGATTCATTCACAATAAAAGTGAAAAGTCAATTATGTCATAGGCTGTAAAACCTCTATACCCAATACTTTATGGAACATTGCTTTTTCTGTTATTATTTTGTTTCGTTTTTCTTTTTTTGAGGCCGAGTCTTGCTCTGTCATCCAGGCTGGAGCGCAGTGGTGTGATCTCAGCTCACTGCAGCCTCCACCTCCCAGGCTCAAGCAATTCTTGCGACTCAGCCTCCTGAGTAGCCAGGACTAAGGCACGCACCACCAGGTCTGGCTAATTTTTTTTGTATTTTTAGTAGAGACAGGGTATCATCACATTGGCCAAGATGGTCTCAAATTCCTGACCTCAAGTGATCTACCCACCTCATCCTCCCAAAGTGCCGGGATTACAGGCATGAGCCACTAGTCCCGGCCGAAACACTGTTTTTAACTGATTCATTTATTCAACAAACATTACTTAATACTTAACTATGTGCCAGGTACTATGTTAATACTAGGAATGTAATGAAACAAAAACAGTCCCTGTCTTCCGAAAGCTTTATCAGTTAGAAAGACAGAGAAGGGAAGAGTAAATACCACATAGTGTGAAAAATGCTCTCAAAGATGATACAAGTCAACCTCGGAGGATTCTGAGCCCAGTCAAACTAGACTGAAGAAAAAGTTTCCAGGAGAAAGCAAATTTAAACTGAGACCTAATGGAAGACTTTCCTGGGAAGAATGGTGGGTAAGAGATTATGGATGGCAAAATTCCAGGCAAAGGTGTAAAGACAAGAGAAAACATGGGCAGTTTAAAGGAGAAAAACTGGCCGGGCGCGGTGGCTCAAGCCTGTAATCCCAGCACTTTGGGAGGCCGAGACGGGCGGATCACGAGGTCAGGAGATCGAGACCATCCTGGCTAACACGGTGAAACCCCGTCTCTACTAAAAATACAAAAAACTAGCCGGGCGAGGTGGCGGGCGCCTGTAGTCCCAGCTACTCGGGAGGCTGAGGCAGGAGAATGGCGTAAACCCGGGAGGCGGAGCTTGCAGTGAGCTGAGATCCGGCCACTGCAGTCCAGCCCGGGCTACAGAGCAAGACTCCGTCTCAAAAAAAAAAAAAAATAAAAAATAAAGGAGCAAAACTATCCTGTATTAAGGGACTATAAAGGTATAAAGAGGGAATGGTGAAAGTTAAGATTCCTTTGATGCTCAGGACAGAACGTATCACCCGCTACCTTCCCGTAGCTATCATATACTCTTTTTTTTTTTTTTTTTTTTTTGAGATGGAGTCTTGCTCTGTTGCCCAGGCTGGAGTACAGTGGTGCAATCTTGGCTCACTGCAGCCTCTGCCTCCCAGGTTCAAGCAATTCTCTTGCTTCAGCCTCCCGAGTAGCTGGGACTACAGGCACACGCTGCCATGGCAGGCTAATTTTTGTATTTTTAGTAGAGACGAGGTTTCGCCATGTTGGCCAGGATAGTCTCGATCTCCTGACCTCGTGATCTGCCCGCCTCGGCCTCCCAAAGTGCTGGGATTATAGGCGTCGGCCACTGTGCCTAGCCAGTCATCCTTATTCCTTTAAGATTTTATGACCCCTGGTTCACAGTTTCCTCTCTATCCCTTCTCTTGCCTCTACCACTCTTAGTGACTTCAGTATCTGGAACTACTCTTGACTTTTCATTCTCTGACCTAACAAACATTATACTTCCTTCCTAATCACTACTTCCTATCCTTTCAGCTCACTTATTCTAGTCCTCCCATTCCAGCCCTTCTCCCACCTCATCAATTTGCCAATGCATTTCTCCATGACCATCAATTATTTCTCTCAACTCCATACATCCTCCCTTACCTATAAGGAGTAAACTTCCTCTTCCCTCTATTGTACTAGCCTGGCAAAATCCTAATCCCGATTAATCCAAATTATCCACTAATTCCACACTGGCATCAAATAGCTATGAGTTACCAGAAAAAAATTACAAAATCATGCTAACTGGTCTTATTTTCAAATCAACACAAATCTCAAACTACAACTTCTCCGACAGGTTTTATTTTCCACTCTTCATAAGAACTATTCCTTTCCTCTTGCTTTGAATTTTCAATAGTCCCTCAGCCTCTTTGTTACCCCCTCTTCTCTCACTTACCAGAACTGATCATGGACTGCAGCTTTTCTTTATCTAACATTCACCTATGTAGCTGACCATCTATCTCCCGGGCACATCTCTCCTCACTTTGCTCCAGATTCCTACATCCATGGAAACCTGACAGGCATCTTAACATTAATGTGTCTAACACAGAACACTTGATTATCCCTCTCCACAAACTTTTTCATTCCCACATATTCCCAATCTAAATCAAATTTACTGCCTCCACCCACACTCACTTAAGCCCAAAACCCAGGTCATTTTTTCTTTCCTTCACACTCGTCATGTCTGATATATCAGCAAATCCTGACAGCTCAAACATATAAGCCAAATCCATGCACTTCCTTCTATTTCCAGTGCCATACTGTAGTCCAAGCTTGTCTCCACTAGGAACTGGTAGACTATCTGTGAAACATAAAGAAATAGCAAGTCTTAATTCCTGTTCTGGATTGCACATTTGGGTAGAGAGTGGTCCCATTTACTGAGATGACAAACATAGGAGGAAGCACACATTCTGTGGAGGGGAGAGGGATATAGATGGGGGCTCAGTTTTGGACATATTTAAATTTTAACTTGCTATGGAAAACCAATCTAGTGATATCCTAGAAGCCACTTAACAAGAGCTAAACTGGACTGAAAACAGGGTTGGGCATCATCAACATTACTGAATGCAGGCAGGTGGATGAGATTACTTACAATAAGTAGTCAGAAGAGAAGAGGATCAAGAACAGAATCCTAAAAAATTAGCCACACTTAAGGAATAGTGAAAATAGACAAAGTTAAAACGAAACTATTACGGAACACTATTCTCTGGAATATCAGTTTGCAGGAATTTTTAAAAGTCATCCAATCCAATCTCTCTTTTAAAGAGCAAACCTCTTCTACTTAATCTATGGTGGTCATTTGGTCAACCTAACATATTCATTTTTAGGATAACTGTAGTTGTAAAGTCTTTTCTGTGATAAGCAAATACATTCTCGAATAATTTCTCTTCAGTGGTCTCAGTTTTGGTTTGTAAGGTAACACTGACTTAACCTGCTCCTTCTACTATATGGCAAATTCAGATCTCTAAATTCATTAATTTATTCAATAAGTATTGAGTCCCTATGAAAGTCAGGAAGCCTAAGCTCTAACTCTGCTCAGATAAAATATAAAAGTTTGCTTCTACCTACAGATAAAACACGAATTTTTCAATATGCCATGCCATATAAATTCTAGACCCTTCCCACCAGTCTAGTTACTATTTACTTTGACTATGTGCTCAAAGTTTGATATCCAACAAAAATGATAGTAGTTACAACATTAGATTCATGACAGCAAAGGCAACATTTCTTTTTTTCAGGTTTCTACAAAATTACAATACTTTTTCTTTTTTTTTTTTAAAGACAACGTCTCACTCTGTCACCCAGGTTGCAGCGCAGTGGCATGATCTCGGCCCACTGCAACTTCTGCCTCCTGGGTTGAAGCAATTCTCCTGCCTCAGCCCCCTGAAAAGCTGGGATTACAGACACGTGCCACCATGCCTAAGTTTTGTATTTTTAGTGGAGACAAGGTTTCACCATGTTGGCCAGGCTGGTCTCGAACTCCTGACCTCAGGTGATTTGCCCACCTTGGCCTCCCAAAGTGCTGGGATTACAGGCATGAGTCACCACGCCCAGCCTACAATACTTTTTTTAAGTTTTAAAAATAAATGTTGAGGCCGGGCATGGTGGCTCACACTTGTAATCTCAGCACTTTGGGAGGCTGAGGCGGGTGGATCACTTGAGGTCAAGAGTTCAAGACCATCCTGGCCAACATGGTGAAATCCTGTCTCTACTGAAAATACAAAAATTAGCAAGGCATGGTGGCAGGCGCCTATAGTTCCAGCTATACAGGAGGCTGTGGCAGGAGAACTGCTTCGACCCGGGAGGCAGAGGTTGCAGTGGCTGCAGTGAGCCGAGGTAGCACCACTGCACTCCAGGCTGGGCGACAGTGAAACTCCATCTCAAAAAATAAAACAAAAAATAAATGTTGAAAGTGTTCTATCCAAAACAGAATGCTATATTTTATCTTCTAGCAAGAGTAAAGAAAGTGCTTCATTTTACTTTTTTTATAAATCATTTTGGGAAAAAGAAACACTTTAGTCACTACATATATTAGTCATCCATCAATTTAACATTGACTCACTGAGCACCTCTGAAGCATCAGGTACCTCAGGTACAAGGATAATATTAGCAGAGTGACAGCAAGGAATTACTAAGATGAATAAAAATATCTGCACCTGCCCTGAGATTCAATAGGGCAGATTTTAGATCCATATAAGGAAGTTTTATTTAGCAATCGAAACTGTCCAAAAAAAGACCACTACTTCCCAACACAGTATATCCTCATTATTTAAATAAGAAGTTATAAATGACCATTTGTAAAGGACAAGATAGGGGTTATATGCACTATGTGCCAACCACAGGTTTCCTGCTAGCTCCCAAACTCCTTAATTTTTATTTTATTTTATTTAACTTTAAGTTCCAGGATACATGTGCAGAACGTGCAGGTTTGTTACATAGGTATATGTGTGCCACGGTGGTTTGCTGCACCTATTGACCTGTCCTTTAAGTTCCTTCTCCTTGCCCCCCACCACCAACAGGCCCTGGTGTGTACTGCTCCCCTCCCTGCGTCCCTGTGTTCTCACTGTTTAACCCCCACTTACGAGTGAGAACATGCGGTTTAAAACTCCTTAATTTTTGTGGAGCAAGTTATTCCAAGCTGGTTTCCACACAGTTATACAGGTCTGGACAGATGCTTCCTATCCCACGGAAGGAGGCTATAACTGCACAATTTCCCCACTCCCAGGCAGACAGTAAGCCTTCCTTTAGAATGACTCAAAATCTGTTCACATGACTTCGATCTCAGGTCTTCCGCCCAATCTATTAGGATACTCATCTGTCTCCGAAAAGGCTTCTCCCAACTCTTTTCTAACACACATTGATTTTATTAAAAAGAGAATTACTTACAGAGGATTACTTAAACTGAACTAATTATCTGGAGGTCTTAATGGCAAAGGAAAGAGAGGAAAGGGCTTGAGTTTCAAGGTAGGGAAGACGTGAACTCTCAATCACTGTTGATGGGTGCAAATTTTTTTGGAGAATAATTGGTCAAAATTCACCAAAATCTTTAACACAATTTAGGAAATTTGGCTCTAGAAATTTATTTAAAGAAATAATTAAGATTGTGTGAAAAAAACTTGTTCAAGGATACCGATCCCAGCATTATTTACAAAAAAGAAATATTGGAGACAATTGCTTGTATGTTTGTATACAATGAATTAAAAATTATATAACTCTACAAGAAAATAATACACAAGTATTAAATATGTATATTTACTGACAAAAAATTGCTATATATTGTTAAATTTGAAAGCACATTATCAAATATACATCTATATAATATATACTGCATATTATTATACATATCTATTCTATGATTTACATGTATGTCCTTAATATGAATTTTTAAAAGTTGGGAATGTTTATCTCTTGGTAAAGGAGACACAAGTAATTTTTCATTCCTATATAGTTTTAAAAATGAACATGTATCACCAGGTACAGTCGCTCACGACTATAATCCCAGCACTCTGTGAGGCCGAGAGGGGCAGATCACCTGAGGTCAGGTGTTCGAGACCAGCCTGGCCAACATGGTGAAACCTTGTCTCTACAAAAATACAAAAATTAGTCGGGCGTGGTGGCACGCACCTGTAGTACCAGCTACTCGGGAGACTGAAGCAGGAGAATGGCTTGAACCTGGGGGGTGGAGGTTGTAACGAGTCGAGATTGTGCCACTGCACTCCAGCCTGGGCGACAGAGCGAGACTCCATCTCAAAAAATAAATAAATAAAAATAAAACAAAAATAAAAAATGAACATGTATCACTTAAAATGTATTTTGAAAATAAAAAGGTAGGTAAAAGGAAGCTATCTGTGCTGAGGCAAGAAAGGGAGAGACAAACATATAGGAAGGTGAGTCCTACCTGTAGATCTTTACTACTACAGAAAGAATAACAGAAAACAATTCCTGGAAAAAACTGGTAAAGGACCCAAACATCTCCAGCATGTATTACAATGACGAGCCAAAAGCTGAAAATGCAAAAGTTGTTCATCAAAAGATGTCTTTAAAAATATATTGAGTTACATATGATTCTTTCCGATTTGGATACATGAAGGGTTAACAAGAGGGTCAAAAAGGCACGGGGCACCTACAAAGGGGATGCATGTAGGTGAGAAATAACACATTGATTCATAAGACAAAGCTGTGGCTGGGCATGGTGGCTCACACCTGTAATCCTAGGACTTTGGGAGGCCAAGGAGGGTGGATCACGAGCTCAGGAGTTCAAGACCAGCTTGACCAACATAGTGAAATCCCATCTCTATCAAAAACACAAAAATTCGGCCGGGTGTGGTGGCTCACGCTATAATCCTAGCACTTTGGGAGGCTGAGGCAGGCAGATCACCTGAGGTCGGTAGTTCAAGACCAGCCTGGGCAATACGGTGAAACTCCATTTCTACTAAAATAAAAAAGAAATCAGTCAGGCATGGGGGCATGCGCCTGTAGTCCCAGCTACTCAGGAGGCTGTGGCAGGAGAATTGCTTGAACACAGGAGGCGAAGGCTGCAGTGAGGTGAGATCGTGCCACTGTACTCCAGCCTGGGCGACAGAGCAAGACCCCATCTCAAAAAAAAAAAAAAAAAAAAAGACAAAGCTGGAAGTCACAATCCTTTTCAGGTAGTCCTAATTATCCTAAATCAGAGAGAAGCAAACAAAACTAGCTAGTGCTACTTAAGGCAAGTTATTCCATCTGCAGGAAATAATTCACATTTTGTAATTTATAACAGTATTACAGAGCCTAGTTTATAGGACTCAGTTAATTAACAATAAACATGAATCTAAAGTTCCAACAAAATGAGGACAAGAGAAGGCACAGCAGGAAGAGTATGCAGCAACCCAAAACGGGACCATTTCTGTTTTTAGCTATTTGTATTGTAAGGTAGCTATCGGCAAAGTCTTCTTTCTTTCTTTTTTTTTTTTTTTTTTTTTTTGAGATGGAGTTTCACACTTGTTGCCCAGGCTGGAGTGCAGTGGCTCACTCTTTGCCCACCACAACCTCCACCTCTCGGTTCAAGTGATTCTCCCGATTCCAGCCTCCCAAGTACCTGGGATTATAGGCGTCCACCACCACAACGCCCAGCTAATTTTTGTATTTTTAGTAGACGGGGTTTCAACATGTTGGTCAGGCTGGTCTCAAACTCCTGACCTCAGGTGATCCACCCACCTTGGCCTTCCAAAGTGCTGGGACTACAGGTGTGAGCCACCACACCCGGCCAAAGTCATCTTGATAGCAAAGGTAAATCAAGCCTAGGCTCTGAATGGAAACAAGGGCGTCAGAGTAATGACCAAGTGATAACCAGGACGAAGTGCATCTGAAAACTGGTGCTGAGACCTTAAGTTTTATGTATTCAAATCAGTCCATAAATCCCTCATTTCTCAGCACAGGGTGAGGCTGCTAAGCCTCATCTGACCATAATATGTATAGTGCCTATAGCGTGGTAGACAATGTGTTAAGGACTATGTGTAGAGTAGTGAATTTAAAGATGCAGTCCTAAGGTGGCTTGGAATAATGGAAAGAGCAGAGGCTGTGGAATCAGAAGATCTGGATTCAAGTCCTTACAGTGCCATCTACTAACAGTAAGATTGAGGGTAACAGTAAGTTTCTTCGTGAGTAAAATAGGGATGATAGCACATCTGTTCCACCTACCTCACTAGATTATCGTGTGAAACAAATCACACACTGATCATGAGAGGGTTATACAAACATTAGTCATTCTTAGTCATGTTAATCCTATTTCATTTTCATAAAAATGTTGGAAGGTGGGGGCAAATATGACTCACTAGCCCAAACACCTCTAAGGTCCCACATCATCGTCTCAAAATCTCCATGAGAGATTACACTTAACAGAAATAAAATTATATTAGGCCTAAATTCATCTTGTACTTCTCAGAGAGTCATCTACCCTCTCGAACTTGACCAATACTTCACGTCACTGGAAAGTAATAGCCTTCTAATAACACTCTCCATATGCAAATACTCAAAATAGTCCAATACCACCAAGTGATTTATCTTAGTCAAAGTTCTCAAATTGACAACAAAGCCCCGAAAACACAAGTATCACTTGTTAACAGAGTTTGTGTTTCTCTTTCTGTGTTCTTGGTCTGAAACCACAATGTTAGTTCACAAGTGAAACCCTTTTAAATGTTGAAAGCAAAACTAAAAAAAGAAATCTAAGTCAATCTGTATTCTATCCCATTTGTCTTCATAAAATACACTGGAAATGATGATCAAAGTGAAAATGCTAAAGCTATGTAAACAAAGAACTAGAATACTAGATGAATAAGCCCAAGGTTGCAGCTGTATCCACAAGTCAATTTGGGGACTATACTAGTAATGCTTCACTATACTTGCACTAGAGACGGCACTGTTTTATGTCTATCTTTACCAAGTTGAAAGTACTTTAAAGACTTCTGTTACAGTTTTCAGAACATGTATTTTGCTCCCAGGTATGGTTCAGAGCTTCACATTCACCATCAGAACCATATTCTCTCTTTAGGCAGTCACAAAATAAGCCTACCTCTGAACGGTAAGAAAAATAAATAATAAGATTTTACCCAGATGACTTATAAAATAGTAAATATCCACAACAGTAACACATCATCCCAATAAAACATGTTTTATTTTTGCAGTGACCTTATACAACATTTAACATAACATTTATTTAATAAGAAATATAATTTAAAATAAAGCTTTTGAAGGACAATCTTTCAGCTCTTATTTTCTACTGTTAAGCTATTTTTCCAAGTTATTCACTCTCTCACTCAAATATGAAAACCAGGAGTCTCTCATAATGTCAGACACAGGACACAAAAAGGACAGTATATTCACATAGTTCAACTGTGTTACTATTAAAAAATAAGAAAGTGGGTGATGTTTTAATATCAAACGTCAGAGAAATAACACATACATCCATTTTCTATTACCTTCATATTTTTAGGCATCAGACTAGACTCTTAATATTTAAAGATCAGAGTATACTGGTGGAGAGAAGACATAGGAAACAGCTATATTTTCTTTGCTTACAAATTCATGCTTAAAAACATAAGACTTGGTAACCTACAACCAACTGCTGAACTTCATTAAAAATCACAATGGGCCAGGTGCGGTGGCTCACACCTGTAATCCCAGCACTTTGGGAGGCTGAGGCGGGCGGATCACCTGAGGTCGGGAATTTGAGACCAGCCTGACCAACATGGAGAAACCCTGTCTCTGCCAAAAATACAAAATTAGCCGGGCATGGTGGCACATGCCTGTAATCCCAACTCCTTACTTACATGACCACTATGTTGCTTACTCCTTCAAGGCATATTTATTGAGCACATACTATATCCTACTATAGGTGTGTCAACAGTAGACGTAAGATCTCTGTTCTCATGCAGTTTGAGTCTACCAGGAAGACAAGCAAAAATGATGAGTAACAAATAATGAGTATCATGATAAAAATGTACATAGAGCTTTGAAAACATACAGCTGCTAGATGTGACCTACTCTAAGGGACAGAAAAGCCCCCTCCTCCCCTCCGCCAAGAAATGTAATGTTTAAACAGAAACCCAAAGAGCAGGCAATAAGATGGAAGAGAAAGAGTGTTCTAAAGGAATACCTGCAAAAATCTGAAAGACAGAGAGTAGAGTGCATATAAACAACTGAAAGTTCAGTATGAATACAGTATTGGGATAAGCAGGGCCTTAATAGGCATATTATTCTAAGACTTTATTCTACAGACAAGGGAAATAAAGGAGAGATGACACAAAACTTCAGATTTATATTTTTTGGAGAATGAATTCATTTTCCTCATTGTAGTTAGAGCAGACAGGAACAAGAATGGAGGCAGGAGATGAGAGAGATGATCTCTTGAAACTTTTGGTTCTTATGAAAAGAACTTCCTCATACCGCTCTGTTTCTTCTCAGACACCTTCAATGTATTATTTTCTCTGCCACCCCTCTAAGGTTACAGCCTTTCCTCAGCTCTCCTACAAACTCTCCTGGGTGACCTCACCTATATTTCACACGTACCACCCATAAAGTGATGATGACTCCCAAACCTGTATCCCCAGTCCAGAACTCTCAAGGCCAGAGTTGCATTTCCTACCACCTACCAGACATATTCACCGATGCAATGCCTTATGTTCAAAACCAAACACAAAATCCAGACTCCACAAATTTGGTATTTCCTAACTCTGTTGATAGCATCAATGTAGTCTCACTCAAGCCAGAAATTCTAAATGCTATCAATTACCCTTCTCCTCCTCCCCGTCCACCTACCCCGCCCCCACATTACCAGGTGTTTTTGATCCTCTTCTAAATATGACTCAAATCCATCCCTTCCTTTCATCTTCTATACCACCACCTAAATTTAGTCTTGCATGAGCTCTCATCTGGATTATTCAGGAACTGGTCTCTACATTTCTGGCCACTTTGTAAAATCTATACACTACACTGTAAGATATTGCCTCCTAAAAAGTGTTTCCCTAGGCAGGGCACGGTGTACTCACACCTATAATCCCAGCACTTTGGGAGGCAGAGGTGGGTCAATTGCTTGAGCCCCAGAGTTTGAGACCAGCCTGGGCAACATGGCAAAATTCCATCTTAAAAAATAATAATAATAATAATACAAAAATTAGCTGGGCATGGCAGTGTGTGCCAGTCCCAGCTACTCAGGAGGCTGAAGTGGGAGGATCACTTGGGCCTGGGAGGCAGAGGATCTAGTGAGCCGAGATCATGCCACTACACTATAGCCTAAGTGACAGAGTAAGACCATCTCAAAAAAATAAAAATAAATAATCAAAAAGGTCCAAATTCTTTGATATGACACACAGGGTCCATAAGCTGGTGTTTCCTGCCAGAAAATAGCCTCTATTCTCCATCTATAAAAAGATAAAAATAAATAATTGAAAAGACATCTCTGCCAGATGTCACACTGAACCTGGAATGAATACAAATGCAGACCTCTCAAAACTCATCACAGTTTCTCAAGCCTCCAGGTGTTTGCACATACCATTCCCAAAGTCTGTAATATCTTTTCCTATCTTCTCTACCTAGAAACCACTGGTCTTCTTTTAAAAATCCAGTTAATGCTCCTTCCTCTGTTAATCTTCCTTGGTTCACACTCCCCTCTCTCCCTTCTTTCATCCCCAGTACAGACAGAGTTGGGTATTTCTTCCACTTCTCTTCTATGGCACATAATTTTCTAACAAATTATGACTGCTTACATGTCTGTTTTCTTTTTTGTTTTTTTGAGACAGAGTTTTGCTTTTGTTGCCCAGGTTGGAGTGAAGTGGCGCAATCTCAGCTCACTGCAACCTCTGTCCTCCAGGTTCAAGCAATTCTCTTGCCTCAGCTTTCCAAGTAGCTGGGATTACAGACACCTGCCACCATGCCCAACTAATTTTTGCATTTTTAAAAGAGACAGGGTTTTGCCATGTTGGCCAGGCTCAAACTCCTGCCCTCAGGTAATCCACCAGCCTTGGCCTCCTAAAGTGCTAGGATTACAGGTGTGAGCCACTGTGCCTGGCCACGTCTGTTTTCTTGACTAAACTATATGTTCCTTATTGATAGTGTACTTTCTTTATCTCATGTTTGCATCCCCATACCCTAACACATTGTCAGCACCTAATAAATACTTCTTTAATGAATGAATGCTTATTATAGAAGTGTGATGATACATTAAGCTTTGTCTCTATAAAATGGGATCTTGGGATATGTTTCAAAGTGCCTAAAGCCATTCCAGAATGGTGACTCTTGGATGGAGGAAAGCAAAGTGAAGGCATACATAAAGGAGATTCCCCATAGCAGACCTACTTCATCTAGCATCCAAAGGAACCCATGTTAGTGACAAGACTACATGACAAAGACTTCTACACAAATTATAATATCATTTATAATTGCAAAAAAAGTTTGAAAACTAGAAATAACAAATATGCAACTTAGAATGATTAACTAAATGAAGGTTCATTCAATGGATCCTTTAAAAATAGTACTTCAGACAGGGTGCGGTGGCTCACACCTGTAATTCCAGCACTTTGGGAGGCCGAGGTAGGCAGATCACAAGGTCAGGGGATCAAGACCATCCTGGCCAACATAGTGAAACCCCATCTCTACTAAAAATACAAAAATTAGCTGGCTGTGGTGTCACATGCCTGTAATCCCAGCTACTTGGGAGGCTGAGGCAGGAGAATTGCCTGAACCAGGGAGTCAGAGGTTGCAGTGAGCTGAGATCGCACCACTGCACTCCAGCCTGGCGACACTGCAAGACTCTGTCTCAAAAAAAAAAAAAAAAAAAAATTCTTTTGTGTGATTACACCACTGCACTCTAGCCTGGGGAACAGAGCAAGACCCTGTCACCAAAAAAAAAAAAAAAAAAAAAAAAAAAAAATTAGTACATTTGTAGAATATTTAATGACTAGGGAAAATGCTGGTCATCTCAATCAATCAGAAAAAAGAGTTATATCATAATCCCAATCATAAATTAAATATAAAAACCATTTTGGAAATACTGGCTTAAAAACATTTAGGAAAAAAGCCTGAAATAAACTGTATGAAATTATTAGCAGTACTTAGCTCTCATTAATTTTCTACAACTAATTTGTTCAACAAATATTTATTAAGCATTTGTTTGTTACATTACAGAGATGTGTAAGAGACATCTGTTTCTGTCCTCTGGGAACTAAACATGTTATTCTTCTATAATCAATCAGATAAAGCAATAAAGGTTAGAAAAAAATTCATGGGATTGCCCAGTCTAAATTTATATTCTATGAAAGGTAAAAATAATAATAAATAAAAATAAAAAGCCAGATTCCCAGAACTTCTCTGAAATCTAGGCTGGAAACAATTTTGATACAAATATTTGGATAAGGACTGCCCAAATGGCTTGTACTACTGATTACGAACTGTATCATGATGCTGTAGTTGTTCTAGATCCTTGTGGTCAGAAGGTAGTTGAGAATCTAAATCTCCAGATTTATCCTTCCTGTTGGCAAATCTAAATTTTTACAGTAATTACAAATAAAAGCTACTTAGTTGAAATTTAATCCTTCATCCACCATCCACCAAATTTCTTTTGTCTTCTGTGTTTCTTTCCCCTCTACCATTTCTTGCTCTTGCCCTCAATGATTCACTCCATTTATCTAAAAGAATCCTTATGTTCCTCCTCTTCTTTCAACCAAGGAACAGCCAATATAAGATTGAACTCTCCCTCTTGGGGATTCTCAGGAAAGATGGAAGCTTCAGAGGGGATGTGTGGTATTGATGAACATAACATCACGAAGAATCTGAAAGCCATAGTCCTTTTAAAGCTCCTGCTTCAAAAGATACCTAAGGTGTAAAAAAAAAAAAGTGGGGATAAGTCCAGGCTTGGTAGCTCACACCCATTAACCCCAGCCCTTCGGGAGACTGAGGCAGAAGGATCACACGAGGTCAAGAATTTGAGACCAGCTTGGACAACATAAGAAGACCCTGTCTTTACATTAAAAAAAAAAAAAAAAAAATTAGCCAGGAATGTTGCCACACACACTTGTAGTCCCAGCTACTGAGGAGCCTGAGGAGGGAGAATCCCTTAAGCCCAGGAGTTCAAGGCTGCAGTGAGCTGATCGTGCCACTGGACTCCAGCCTCAAGAGCAAGACCCTGTCTCAAAAAAAAAAAAAAAAGGGGGATATTATCTGAGTAGAACAGTGGCTAATTTACCTTTATTATTCTTTACTGTAGTTATTTCACTAGTTTATATCCTACACTGAAAATACTTCTAAAACTTCCTAGGATTTTCAGCTCATCAGAAACACAGTGATAAATAGTAAAATTACTCTAATTGCCCAAAGCTTAAAAAATGCAGCACTATAGTTTCAGGTTACATGTTTTTAGGCATACTAAGGAGTAAATTTAAACTGACAAAATTCTATAGGACTTAGATCACTGATAGTGGATATACTATAAAATAGTTTTTCAGAAATATTTCCCCAGAGAACTCAAATAGTTGAAATGTGTAATAAAAATACACAGGCAGGGTATCATTAGAAAGCATCATAGGGCCGGATGTGGTGGCTCATGCCTGTAGTTTCAATACTTTAGGAGGCTGAGGCAGGCAGATCTCAGGAGTTCAAGACCAGCCTGGGAAACATGGCAAGATCCCTTCTCTACTAAAAAAATACAAAGATTAGCCAGACATGGTGGCGCTTGCCTGTAGTGCCAGCTACTTGGGAGGCTGAGGTGGGAGGATCACTTCAGCCAGGGGGATTGAGGTTTCAATGAACCAAGATCACCACTGCCCTCTAGCCTGGGGGACAGAGCGAGACCCTGTAACTAAACAAACAGACAGAAGGCATTACAGACATAGAGTACTAAATGCTAACTTAGTGTTATGTCAAAAGCATATGCTCAGAGAACTAGGTGACAGAGTCTGATATTCATTCATTCATTTATTCATCAAATTTTTAGGAAGTACTCTGTGGTAGGCATAATCAGAGACAGAGCAGTGAAGAGATTAAAATCCCTGCCATCATGGAGTATTTTAGTAAATCAAGATAAATAAAAAACAAGAAAAAAAAATAAGTAAAACATTTTGTTGGTGATAAGTACAAAGCAAAATTTAAGTAGAAAAAAAGATTTGAGAGGGTGTGAATAAAAGGAGGAAGGGAGCAAGCCATACAGCAGGGGGTGGGGGGAAGGGGGAGACATTACGAAGAGAGGAAATAGCAAGAACAAGGACCCAAAGATGGGGAGATGCTTATTATGTTTAAGGAGCAGCAAGCAGGCCGGTGTGACTAGAGCAGAATGACTAAGGAGAGTGGTAGATGAGGCTGAAAAACAAGGGGGAAGGGCTAGGTCTTGTCCAGGAGCATTTGGGTAAGGTTTTCATGGACAGGTATTATAGCAACAGGTGGAAATGGAGGGGTGGAAGGTGATTCCAAGTAATTAGAGCAAAGGAAAACAAAAGACAAGGAGCTACAAATGCCTTAAGGATGTTTAGAATCAGAGGCTGGCCTAGTGTGCAATGAATATACATGTAAATGTGAGGAAGCAGCATTGTGAGAGTAGGGGACCATGTGTTAAGGGGTGAAGGTAGAGGGTGATGAATATTCAGTTTTTGATCCTCCGTTTGGGAACTGCAGAAGAGAGACTAGGGCAGGAAGGCACCAGGGTAAAAGGCGGGCATTAGCTGCCCCTTAAATATAATCTTTGCTTTTTCCCTGGCATGAATAAAATCCTGCTCCAGATAGTTGCTTTAGCTACCATATCTATGAAGAAACAGGATGCACGTCCTAAGATCTTTGTGGGGAAAACACTCCTAAAACTTTATTGTAGTAGGGAGAAGAGAATATATGCAACAAGTAGAATTTATACTATTGTAAATTAACATGAACTAAACTGAACTGGTCTAATACACAGTGAATCATAAGACAAAGATGACTAAAAAATGAGACTGAGAAAGGAAATAGGAATTTCAATTTTCTAAAGAGCATTCCACAAAATGGCTAATCCTTGGATAAACAACTAAGTTAACTACCTCTAATTTTACATAAAGAAGAAGAGGATTGTTACAATCATACACGTTGAGTTCAAAGGTATTCAAAAGGTAAGAGCCGGAACCTTGCTCAGAATTCATCACCTCAGTACCTCTAGCAGTGACTGGTATAGAAGACTCGAATGCTTGTTTAAGGAATAAAAAGCCTATCCATTACAGTTTATCTCAGTAGAATCGAACAATGCTAGGGCTGTAGTACCACCACCTTGAAATGGTAATATTAATAGGGAGGAAATTAAAAGTAAGTAGAAAGAGGGGAACCACCTGTGCAAAACAACAACATAACTCCAGAGGAATCTACTGGTTAATTACCCAAATGACACAAAACCATCTCAGCGGATATGCAGAAGTGTTGTTTGGCACAATTGGATATGTATTATGATCAAATCCAATAAACAACGCTATTCCCTTTTTGGAACACACAACAAAAAGCGTAAGGCAATCTCAATCTCTTTCCTCTGAACCATTCAATAACACAGCGGATTTGGGGAATTGGGTTTGCTTCTCTACAATGCTTTTTAAAATCGTAAATTAGGAGTAACTCACTCTCATCGTTTGTCTTAAGTATTACAAAAGAGTACAATACAAAGACATCAGCTCATATCCACTCATGGTTATGGGATGTTATAAATCCCTGAAAGGAACTGCTGAAGTAAAACAAAACCCAGCAAGTTAATATCACATTTTTATCGTCAACCAAAAACAAACGATCAAACTTCCACCAGGAAAAGCATCTTTTTATATGGGATAATGTTTGCATACATGTCACCAATATTAGTTTGCTTACAGTTAAAGCTCAGAGACAGGGTTTTATATGGCTTTTTTAGCCAAACTCAACCATTAAAACAAATGTTTTTAAAAAAATGCAAATGTCTGAATGTCAATATTTTTTCCTGTCTATCTTCCACGAAGCATTTTTCCATGCTAACACTAGAACATCCTTCGGTGTAATTCCACAAGCAGATTCAAATTCCCTTCAATACCATAAACAAGCCCTATTAAAAAGCCTTTAAACCACAAAAAAGTGCAACAGCGGTTTACAACTGTGTGGTTAGTTCTGCTTGTTGGTAGAGATTAGAATAAGCTACGAGTCGAGGTTGCTCAGAACCGAGTAAAAGGGACCTTGGCCGCTTTCCCCCCTAGAGGCAACAATAAAAGCATCCTCCTCTCGCCCCAATACTTCGCCCCAGTACTCGTCCCATTCCCGGGACCCAGTCGACCGCAGGAAAAAAAAGCAGGGCCAGCCTCACTTACCTTGTAGACGTCCCCGTAGGTGCCGCTGCCGACCCTCTGGACAAGCTCGTAGTCCTGCTGCGGGTTCCGCCTCAGGATGTCCGCGGCAGGCCGCAGCGGGGCCTCCATCTTCGCTTAGGGCCCGGCCCCCGCCGGCTCAGCCGGCGGCTCCCCGATTCCCGCTAACGAGCACGAACGGCGCCGCTTCCCAACATGGAGCCTCCGCCGGCAGCTCCGCCTGCACGAGGGACGAGCAAAGGCGGGTCGGCGTCGCGGGCTACGACCCCTCGCGGCCCGGACCCTTCCCTTCCGTTCCGCCAGCGGCCGTGGAAGAGAAATGGGCCTGGAAGGGCCCCTGGCGCCCAGTATCCCTGTTGGGGCTGCAGCCCTTCCCCCTCTCCGGCCGCCCGCAAACTGCCCGACGGGGCCTCCCCGCCCGCCGGGGCCCAGGGCCGGCTCGGTACCTGATGGGGGCGGCCCCGCTCTTTGTTGAGCGCGGAGCCCGGGACCTACTTCCTAGACCGCACCCGCGTCCTCCTCCCCCGCGCCGACCCGCACCTCCGGCTTTGCCGCCGCCGCCGCCGCCACTCAGTCGCTGCACCGCGCGGCCTCTCGGGGGCGGCGGAGGCGCGTACTGTCGCCGCCGCCGCACCACGTTCCCCACCCGGGGCTGCGTCACCGGGAGACACGTTCCCAGCCAGCATGGGTCGGCGCCCAGCGGCCCGCCCGAGCGCTCCGGCCGCGGAACCAGAGTGCCGCCCTGAGGCCTGCTGAAGACACGACACCCTCCCGACCGCGCCACCGCGCCCCCCTACCCGGGCGCGTCATTGCAGGGCCTGGGCTGTCTCCCTCCCACTCTCAGAAATAAGGGACACCCCTGGGCATTCGTGAACCAACGGGCCTTGGCTAAACCGTCCCCACATTTGTCAGGTAGGCCTGTAGGGTAACGGGTAGAGGAAGAAGGGTGATGGGAACGTAGCCCTCAAGTTAAACACGGAAAAGATACGTTAAGGGCACCGGGCCAGAAGTAACCTGGCAGCGGGGCGCCAGGGAAGGAGGTGGGGAAGTGCCAGGTTAACTAAGTCCCGGCACACCCTACTGCACCTTCCTGTTTTGCAAACCATTCCCGGTGGTACCAGTTTGAGACTGCACTGCACACCTGCACAACCTGTCTTCTACTTAGTTCTTCTGAGACATTTCTGAAAGTCTGAATTCCTAGGACTGCTCAGTGGCCTTTGTCTCTGTTGGCCACACGCAGTGTCTCATCGCTGGTATTGCACCTTTAATAGATCAGGAGTTCCGCAAAAGTAAAACAAAGTCGGGGGTCACAGACTGGTTCTGGTTCTACCACTTCCTCAGTATGTGCTCTGGGACAAAACAGCGTATTTGGCAACATCTCAATGTCCTTATCTGCAGCTTGAAGAGGGTAAGATTTTGCATCTGACACACAGGAAAGTGTTTATAAAGCGTTTTACAGGATTGTAAAGGGGGTTATCGAATATAAGAGGTCTTAAAATACTTAATGCACAGCATATATGGAACAGGAGTTCGGGGAAGTAATTTGGCTGATATTTCACAAGCTGTTTGCAGTTTCAGTTCCAGTCTTGTTCTGAAGGTAGAAATTAAGTTGCCAGTGTTACATTATACTGGCTGTTATTTCTAGAGCCTCACAGAGAATTTGAACAGAAAAGCCAGATAACACTCAGCCACTGCATTTAGTGACTGAAACATCACAAAAGAGCAAGTTGGAGATGTTGGCATGTGACTTTGAACATCAAATTTTTAATTCTGTTCTTGAGAAATATACTCCTGATTGTTGATAATTGTGTAATGTAGAAATTAAATTCGCACCTTAACAGGACAGGGCATATATGTATTTTCTTGTGCTCCACACACAAAGGACACTTATTTGGGGAACATAAGTAAGCCCAGACTTACATGCTCCATGGACAAAGCCTATGTGTTTGCTGCATTGAAAAAATTGTTGAAGAACAGTTCCTTCTTTCAAAGATTCTTGGCACTTGTTTTGGTGGGCACATACTTTTGGCTTCGATGACTCAAAATCTCTTCAAATGTTCTATTGGTATCTTAGTACTTGTTTACTGTCATAGATTCATTTGGGACTTTTTTCCTCTGGCCCTATAAGCATTGATCCTTTTTCTAGTCTGAAGTATGTTTATTCTTACATATTTATACTTGCATTACTCCAGGGAATTTCAGGCAGCATACAGAAAACACATACTATAAAACAAGATAAAAATAAGTGGGCAAACTAGTATGAAGTTAAAGAGAAGGAAAATACGAACCCAGAACAGTGCAACAAATCGGCCAACCAGAGGATTTTGTAGTGTTTTTGAGATCAAGAGTAACCAATTGATCAAGAAAGAGGCACATATCTTCCTGATGCGAAGATTTCAAAAAATTTTATTTAATGAGCTTTATTCATAAAGTAGAAACTGAATGCCCAGTTTGAGACAAGGATAAATATCCTGACAATCCTTTAAGCATGTTATTCTTGAAATACAGCATTTAAAATGAATTAGGCAATAAAATGTTTGAGGTCATAGGCTTCAACAAGACCCTGGGGTGCAGATATTTTATGTTGCCAGTAATGGCAGATCCATATGCTTTGACCATTAACCTAGAGGCAGATAGCATGGAAAAAGTCAAGACTCTATGTGGTGGTTAAAAAATGTGTCTGCTATAATCATTATTTTACTTGTACCGCAATTCATGCAAAGAGGAAAACATTTGTTTTATACTAACTCCAAAAGAATCTTAAGGATTTTTAAAATACTGGTTGAGTTAATTTTAACAAGATCAGTGAAGTGGGTTGCTTTGTAAAGAAATTCAAGTTCAATTTACTTAAATATACACTGAGTAAATTTAATTTTACATCCTGGACAATTAAGCAAATAATTTCAAAGTTGAAGTTTATGTAATAATATGTTAGTTATGTCATGGAAACTGACTACAGAGTTTCTTACAAACCACCCAATTTCATATGACAAGGTATGGAATAAGAATAAATATGGCTTGATAGGTCCTTCATTCCAACCTAATTGTCATACATTCTTAGTGTCTTCATGCTGACACATAAATATTTTTCAGCTTTTACCCTTATCAGTATAATATACGATAATGGTTTGTTACATACTTTGTAATGTACTTCCCTTCCTTCATAGTTCTTCGGTAAGATGCTAGCTGTAGTCTGTGGGCTCTAGTTTCAGCTCTAACTTTAGCCAAGGCTGAATAAAAAAGAATTGGGGGACATAAAATGCATTATCTTATATAAAGCTAAGGTTCACAATTTATTATCCAAGACAAAATGGCTAATTAAACCTTCAAGTGTGATAGGACAGAGCATAAGGACAATAACTTTAGTCTATTGAACATACAGATTTAAGCAATATGGTAATCTCCTGATTAATCTGCCAACATAAACTAATTTCAACATGTAACTCTATGTGATTCAGTTGACTGCTCTATATATCTGTTAAACAGAAATCAATTAAATGTTGGAAGACAATGCCACAACTATGATTTGGATTTTTAAATAATTATTATTAAACTATTGTTTTACTAATTAGGGCCACTTGTCTTTTGAGGCATAAACCATGTTTTCCAAATATAGGGCAATTCTTATATATTTTGTTCTGGATGGCAATAGAACATGTATCTCATTCAGGATGAGTATCAGGTCATTAGGATGAGAGTTTTAAAAAGAAGAGGTGAGGAAGGCAGTCGATATCCCTTTCATCTAGTTTGAATTGATCATCAGATATGTTACTGATATGGTTTGTCTGTGTCCCCACCCAAATCTCATCTTGAATTCCCACGTGTTGTAGGAGGGACCCAGTAGGAGGTAATGAATCATGAGGGCAAGTCTTTCCCATGCTGTTTTCATGATAGTGAGTAAGTCTCACAAGATCTGATGGTTTTAAAAAGACGAGTTCCCCTGCACAAGCTCCCTCTTTTTGCCTGCTGCCATCCATGTAAGACATGACTTGCTCTTCCTTGCCTTCTGCCATGATTGTGAGGCTTCCCAGCCACATGAAACTGTAAGTCCAATTAAACCTCTTTATTTTATAAATTGGCCAGTCTCAGGTTTGTTTTATCAGCAGCATGAAAACAGACTAATAAATTAAATTGAGGTCTGGCACAGTGGCCCATGCCTGTAATCCCAGCACTTTGGGAGGCCAAGGTAGGCAGATCACCTGAGGTCAGGAGTTCAAGACCAGCCTGACCAACATGGAGAAACCCCGTCTCTACTAAAAATATAAAATTAGCCAGGTGTGGTGGTGCATGCCTGTAATCCCAGCTACTCGGAAGGCTGAGGCAGGAGAATCGCTTGAACCTGGGAAGCGGAGGTTGCAGTGAGCCAAGATTGCACCATTGCACTCCAGCCTGGGCAACAAGAGCGAAACTCTGTCTCAAAAAAAAAAAAAAAAAGTGGTACCAGTAGAGTGAGATGTTGCTGAAAAGTTACCTGAAAATGTGGACGCAACTTTGGAACTGGGTAACAGGCAGAGGTTGGAACAGTTTGGAGAGCTCAGGAGAAGACAGGAAAATGTGGGAAAGTTTGGAATTTCCTAGGGACTTGTTGGATGGCTTTGACAAAAATGCCAATAGTAATATAACAATAAGGTCCAGGCTGAGGTAGTCTCAGATGGAGATGAGGAACTTGTTGGAACTGGAGCAAAGGTGACTATTGTTATATTTTAGCAAAGACACTGGTGGCATTTTGCCCCTGCCCTAGGGGTTTGTGGAACTTTGAACTTGAGAGAGATGATTTAGGGTATCTGGCAGAAGAAATTTCTAAGCAGCAAAACATTCAAGAGGTGACTAGGGTGCTGTTAAAAGCATTCAGTCTTATAAGGGAAGCAGAGCATAAAAGTTTGGAAACTTTGCAGCCTGACAATACAATGGAGAAGAAAAATCCTATTTTCTGAGGAAAAATTCAAGTGGTCTGCAGAAATCTGCGTAAGTAACAAAGAGTTGAATATTAATTCCCAAGACAATGGGGAAAATGCCTCCAGGGCATGTCAGAGGTCTTCCTGGCAGACCTTCCCATCACAGGTCTGGAGACCTAGGAGGAAAAAGTGGTTTTGTTTGCTAGACCCAGGGTCCCTGTGCTGTGTGCAGCCTAGAGATTTGGTGCCCTGCATTCCAGCTGCTCCAGCCACAGCTGAAAAGGGCCAACATAGAGCTGGGGCCATGGCTTCAGAGGGTGCAAGCCTCAAGCCTTGGCAGCTTTCACGTGGTGTTGAGCCTGCTAGTACACAGAAGTCAAGAATTGAGGTTTGGGAACCTTTGCCTGGATTTCAGACGATGTATGGAAATGCCTGGATGTCAAGGCAGAAGTTTTTTGCAGGGGTAGGGCTCTCATGAAGAACCTCTGCTAGGGCAGTGCAAAAGGGAAATGTGGGGTCAGAGCCCCCACACAGAGTTCCTACTGGCACACTGTCTAGTGGAGCTGTGAGAAGAGAGAGGGTCACTGTCCTCCAGACCCCAGAATGGTAGATCCACTGACAGCTTGCACCGTGCACCTGGAAAAGCTGCAGACACTCAACACCATCTCATGAAAGCAGCCAGAGGGAGGCTGTACCCTGCAAAGCCACAGGGCAGAGCTGCCCAAGACCGTGGGAACCAACCTCTTGCATCAGCATGACCTAGATGTGAGACATGAAGTCAAAGGAGATCATTTTGGAGCTCTAAGATTTGACTGCCCGGCTTGATTTCAGACTTGCATGGGGCCTGTAATCCCTTTGTTTTGGCCCATTTCTCCCATTTCAAATGGCTGTATTTACCCAATGCCTGTACTCCCACTGTATCTAGGAAGTAACTAACCTGCTTTTGATTTTACAGGCTCACTGGTGGAAGGGACTTGCCTTGTCTCGGATGAGATGTTGGACTGCAGACTTTTGAGTTAACACTGAAATGATTTAACACTTTGGGGGACTGTTGGGAAGGCATGATTGATTTTGAAATGTGAGGGCATGAGATTTGGGAGGGGCCAGGGGCAGAATGATACGGTTTGGCTGTGTGCCCACCCACATCTCATCTTGAATTCGCATGTGAGAGAGGGACCTGGTGGGAGGTAATTGAATCTTGGGGGCAAATCTTTCCCGTCATGTTCTCATGACAGTGAATAAGTCTCATGAGATCTGATGGCTTTAAAATGGAGTATTCTCCTGCACGAGCCCTCCCTTTGCCTGCTGCCATCCATGTAGGACGTGACTTGCTCCTCCTTGCCTTCTGCCATGATTGTGAGGCTTCCCCTGCCACACAGAACTGTACATCCAATTAAACCTCTTTGTTTTGTAAATTGCCCAGTCTTGGGTATGTCTTTATCAGCAGTGTGAAAACAGACTAATAGAGTTAAAAAGCTGTTTCTATTAACCTTTATTGTCAGAGTGGTTTTAAGGTTTATGTGAAAATTGATAGAAGGATTTCTGTATTCAACTCACAAATTGATTTTGTCTGCAAATTCAATAGCTAAGAAAACATAGCAGACTACAAATAATCTTATGCTGTTCCTTATTGGTTTCCTCACACAATAACAAGTATGTTCAAAAGGGTGCCCAAAGTTTGCCTGCACCTCATGTAGACTAGTGTTATGAGCAGAAAAAGCCACAATGCTTGACTGGGATCCTATCCTATAGCTGAATAGCTCTTGCAGGATTCCAATAAGCTCTCCTTTTCTTTGTCTCTGCAGAGCAAGGATAATAATGGCTTTCCACTGTTGCTAATCTCAGGATTCCTTGCTATCTATTGGTGATTCGCTTAGCCCTCTCCTCATTTTTTATCATTTATTTATTTATTAGAGATGGTGCTTGCTCTGTTGCCCAGGCTAGAATGCAGTGGCTATTGACACGTGCTGTCATACTGTATCACAGCTTCAAACTCCTGGCCTCAAGGAATCCGCCTACCTCAACCTCCCAAGTAGCTGTGACTATGGGTGTGCACCACTGTGCCTAGCTTTGATTTTTATAAATGGTCCTTTTTTTATATTCTTTTTCTGTGCTTTTTCTTCCGAGAAACCCGATTGATAAAGTTATAGGGATTAGAATTAGTCTCCGAAAAGAGACTCTCAAAATGGCTTTCTTGGATGGTATTACTCGCCTATCTGATGATTACTTGTATAAACTACTTGCCCAGGAAAATGAAACGGTGGTATTCTGTAGCATGGAGTGGCATCACAATTACTTAGACTATCAGTAGTGGCATGAAATGGAGTGTCAGTGTAGGGCACAACATTGAAAGATCAGTCTCTAGCACTTAGCTGCTATGACAGTGAGGTTTACTAAAATTGTGTCATTTGGCTCTTCTGACTGCTTCTGTGAGAGTAATGAAGAAAAGACAAATAGCCTTGGGTTCCAAATATCAGGCATGAATAGAAATTCAGAAAACTTCCTTGACAGCTTTGAAGAAATCTATTATCTCTTATAGCTAAGGGGAAGATATGGCTGAGGATCAAGTCCAGGGCCTGATTATAAAGCCTTTGGAGTTGCAATATTAATTAAATGTGAGACCTAGTTCTGTTATGCTAAGGTAAGGGCACTGGTGAAGATGGCCTAGGACCTATGACATGGGATGGGGGCATTTGAGCAGATATGAATGAGGCTTAGAACTTTAAACATGAGTTGGAAGAACGAGTTTCAGTATAGCCCTAATGGGGAAGTACACAGAATGCTCTTGGAGGAGAGCTTATACACTGAAGAAGCTGTAGGATCTTGCTAAATACTTACCTGGGATTCAGATTTGCTGTGTTGACTTGAGCATCTGGAAGTCCTTCTAAGTGGGTTACTAGAAGCTTGTTCTCAATAATAGTTTACAATCTATATGCTGAGATGCCAGAATTTCCCTGGCGTACTGTAGAAGAAAGAATCTCAAGGTTTAGGGAGATGGGATGTTGGATTTGCTCTATTATAGTCATTCTGCTTAGTCATACTCTATTCACACCATGCCCAGGAGGGCCCATAGAATTTACTCTTTTCAAGGCATTGAATGAGGGAGAACAGATAGCCTTGAAAAATTCTTCTGTAGCTGTCCTCAGTAGATTAGAGATAATGATCACGAGCCCACATTGAAACTGGGATCCATGATTTTATATCCTGGTAGAGGCCAGGTGGCTGAACTGTCAAAGCCATGTTTAGCACAGTTGCTATAACAACCTTCAGGAACAGGTGAAAATCAGGATGTTTTGACTGCAAGGATAGGTGGTGGTATCCTATTGATCCCTGAGTCTCTAGGAATGAATAAAACCATCAGCCTACTTAAGTGCTATTTGACATATGTAGGTGGAAAAATCCTGGGACTGATAGGTAGAAACCTAACTGAAATCACTGTAATAGAGATTCAAGACATATTACCTGAATCTTAGACATAAACCAGTTCACAAACCTGGAGTCCCTTAATTAAGGGTGAGGCCAGATGTCTTTGAGGAAGAGTCCCATAGTGCAGCCAGGTATAAACGGTGACTTTTCCCTAAGGCCATTTCCAGAGGCACTTGTATCATTTTACCAGGGTGATTGTGAACTAAGGAATGGGAGATTCTCGTATGTTCTGGAGGTTAATTGATATTAGCTCTGAATACTAATCTCTGCAGTCTCAAAATACCACCAAAATTCCAGTGATTAAAGTAGAGATTTAAGAAAGTCAAGTGGGACTAAAGATCCACTCCAGAGTTATTTTTCCAGTCCTAAAATATATGTGAATATAGATATATTGAGTAGCAGAATTCCTACATTAGGTTTATAGGGAGCTATTATGATTGGTAGGAACAAGTGTAACCTCCCTAGCTAACTTCTTACCCACGCCAAAGTTGAATACCAAATTTAAACTTGATCACTGGGGAATTACAGAGATTAGTGCCACCATTAAAGATATGAAAGATACAGGTCTTTTCCTTTTAACTCATCTTGGCTCATGCAATAGCCAAATTAGTTTTGGAGAATGTCTGTGGATTATTAAAAATTTAATCAAATGTTGATGCCAATCATAGTTGTGGTTCCACATGTGGGGGATATTTACTAGAGCAAATCAGAACAGTTCTTGGCACCTAGAGGGTAGCTATTGACTTGAAAACTAGAAAGTAGCTTTCTTTTCAATTCCCATCAGCAAAAATAATCAGAAGCAGTTTGCTTTCACATGATTGCAACAGCACTGTCATTGTATTACCTCAGGGATATTTAAAGACTTCTGTTCTATGATAGAGTATCATTCCAGAGGGACCTTTGTTTCCTTGATATCCAATAGAATATCATGGTAGTCTTTTGTTTTGATAACATTATGGAAGTTGCATCTTGTGAGCAGGAAGTAGCAACCACCCTACATACTTTAAAAAATACCACTAGTATCCGAGAACTAGCGATAAACCCAGTTCAGGAACCTGACACAATCGTGAAATTTCTAACAACGAAGTAGTGCTCTACCTTGTATCATCCACCTTAAAGATGCACAGTGTTTGTTTGGCCTGTTTTTATTTTGAGACAATGTACTGCATTTGCTACTCTTTGACCCATGTAACCTGTATGACTGCCACCTTGTTCATATCACTTGGAACAACATAATGTACTACAGAAGGTCCAGGCTATGATGCAAGCTGCCCTGACACTTAGGCTTTAGGATTCAGCAGTCCCAGTGGTAAATAGGATACTGTATGGAGTCTCTTGCAAGTCCAGTAGGAGAATCCCAATGCAGACCCCTAGGATTTTGGTATAAGAATATGCCTTTATCTGCTGATAGCTATTGTCTGTTTGAAAGGCAACTCTTGATTTACTTCTAGGCCTTAGTAGAGGCTAGACTCCTGACCATAGGATACTAAGTAACTATGTGACATGAACTGCTCTTTAGAAATTGGGTGTTACCCTGCATGTTCTCACTCATAAGTGAGAGTTGAACAATGAGAACATGTGGACATAGGGAGGGGAACATCATACACCGGGCCTGGCCTGTCAAGGGGGGAGGGGTTGGGGGCAAGGGGAGAGAGAGCACTAGGACAAATACCTAATGCATGTGGGGCTTAAAACCTAGATGACAGGTTGATAGGTGCAGCAAACTACCATGGCATGTGTATACCTATGTAATAAAACTGCACATTCTGTATGGGTATCCCAGAACTTAAAGTAAAATAAAAAATAAAAATAAAGGAAATTGGGTGTTACCTAATTTACTGGGTCATAAGTTGAACGTGGGCAGCAGAATTCCATTGTCAAATGGAAGAGTATACACTGAGGTGGCCTGAGATTATCTGGAAGACACAAGTAAATCACATGGAACAAATATCCATTGGACCTGCCCTTACTTCTTTGCTATGTGTGTTTTTTGTTTGTTTGTTTGTTTTTCAACCCATTATCTATAGGCTCATAGCCATTTAGCAGAGGAAGAAAAAGTTTAGGCCTGGTTTATTAATGGTCTACATGATATGCTAGCACCAACTTGAAGCAGACAGCCACAGAATTCTGTGTCCACACCATAATGGGATGGCCCTGAAAGATAGTGAGGAGGAGAAATTCTCCCAGTGGATATAACTTTGAATAGTACATCTGGTTGTCCTCTTTTTTAGGAAGAAGAGTTGATCTGAGGTATGGATCTGTACTGATTTACGCACAGTAGCTAATAGGTTGGTCAGTTACTTGGAAGGAAGAAGATTTGAGGTAAGGAAGTCAGTGGGAGAAGTATTATGGATGGATTCTTAAAATTGCCCAGAATGTGAAAATTTCTGTGAACTACAATACTGTCCAGCAGAGGGCATCCATCTTGATAGTTATACCAGAAGATCTGTCCTACAGGTGTCAATCAGTCTCTTTACTCAGTCACCCTAGTGCTTGCTTAGGGGGCCTACGTGACAATAGGAATGTAGGCTAAGAGTAGATTCAACAATGTGGACTTCTACTTGCCAAGGATAATTCAGTTTCTGCCACTATGGAGTGATTAATCTGCTTATAGCAGAGGCCATTGCGGAGACCCCAGTATGATACTGTTCCCTTGACAGATTGGTCAACCATCTGGTGGCAGTTTAATTACACTAGATTCCTTTCATTATAGAGGGAACAGTGATCTGTCATCATGGGAATAGATACATATTCCAGGTAGAAGTTTACCTTCCCTGCTTGGAAAGTTTCTATTAGTGCCACAATTCATGGGCTTATGGAATGCCTTGTTTTATCACCATGTATCACAAATATCTTTGAGCAAGAAAGTAATTTTATTATGGGGGAAGTGTGGCAGCAGAGTCATGCCCATGGAACTAACTGATCTTACCCATCACTCGGGAACAGCTAGTTTGATAGGATGGAGGAAAGTATGCAGAAGGATCAATCGTGGTGCTGGCTGAGAGAAAACCCCTGTAAGGATGTAGTATAGGACTCAACCCATTCACCATTGTATGTTGCCATCTACTCAATATTCAGAATGCATGGTTCTGTGAACCAAGAGGCAGAGGTAGGAGTGGCTCTTCTATTATTCCTAATCTCTCTCCTGTACTTTTTTTCTCTACAACTTTGTCTTTATCATATTGTCCCTATAGCATTGGACTTGGTGAGTTTGGAGGCCCCAGCGCCCAAGGGATTGATACTTTCCCCAGATGACATGGTCACAATTCTATTTAATGGGAAGCTGAAACTACCACCTGGCTATTTTGGAGTCTTCAGATCACTAAATCAACAGTTAGAGAAGGGGGTCATTGTACTGGTTGGGGTGATTGATTCTAACGACCATGGGGAAATTGGTTATTGCTCTACAAAGGGAACAAGGAAGACGATGTCTGGAATCCCAGGTATTCACTAGGGCGTCTCTTAGTATTCACATCTCTAATATTACTGGACAGTGGGAAACTGAAACAACACAATGAAGATGAGAGCACTAAGGACTTGGATCCTCTGAGACTAAGGTTGGGTGACCCCACCAGATGAGGTATGAGTCAAGGGTTATGGGAAAATGAAAGCCATAATGATCACTTTGGCCCTTAGGTCCAATACCTACCCTCTTTTCTCTGTCCTTACTATCAGAACCACAATTTTGTTGACCTTTTCCAAGTGGCTATGTCCATCAGGGGAGACTGAGACACTCCCCCATTTTAGGGAATAAATCTTGATTGGTCTAGCCTCATTTTTCTTGTTAAAGGAATGGTTTAGGATTGGATAATTCTGGACAATGACACAGGAGGAAAAATCTGCTGGAGTGCTTCTAGGAAGGTTTTCCTTGCTATTAACAGGGTACACAAGCCACAGACATGACTTTTTCTGTCTCTAGGCATGGATGTCTGCTTCTGATGTGACTAGAATGGCAACTTCCATTTTGAAAACATAAGAGGAGCCAGCATTAGAAAATAAGTTGGCTGGGTGGTGGTGGCTCACACCTGTAATTTCAGCACTTTGGGAGGCTGAGGTGGGAGGATTGCTTGAGCTCAGGAGTTTGAGACCAGCCTGGGGAACATAATGAGACCTCATCTCTACTAAAAGTTGGGAAAAAATTAGCCAGGCATGGTGGCATGAGGCTATAAATGCAGCTACTCAGAAGGCTGAAGCAGGAGGATTGTATAAGCCCAGGAGATGGATGCTGCAGTGAGCTGTGATTGTACCACTGCACTCCAGCCTGAGTGACAGAGTGAGACCCACTCTCAAACAACAGGCAGCCAACTATAATGTGACAGGTCCCTCATCAGATTACTGAAGGGTGTGTGTCCACTGCTTGAACTTGGAAGGCCAGACTCTGAGCCAAGGCCATGATGCCCAGGCAAGGAACAGGTGTTTCTGAGAACCTAAACATCATGGAGAGTATCTCGGAACCTGCCAAGAAAAACAGTCTCCTTGCTCAAACACAGTAGGCAAAGAGCCAGAAAATTAAAGGCAGTTTGGAGATGGAAAGTAGCACAGATCTCTAGAGCTGTCCTGCTGCTGCTCAGGAGCACCCTGTATGTAAGTCCTAATATACTCATCTACTTGCCAATCGGAACCGTCTGAGTCACTTTTTGGTCTCTCAGCTCCCTCCCAGTTTGGGAGACCATTTTTCTATACAATCCTGGGCTTTTCTTGTAACAGTTGGTATCACAAACAGGATCTAAAAGACCAAAAGAAGATTTAGGAAGGGGTGTCTGCAGTGGGAATCCCAGGGTGGTTGACAGCATCCATGTGGGGTGAAATTGTTCAACTGCTCGACCTTTTTGGGCTGTTGCTTGAGTACAGGTATGCTTAGAAAATTCCAGTGGGGAGTAAACATGTAGTGCAAGGACCTAAGATGTTAAAGTAAAATAAGGATAGCAAATGTGCTGTTGCTGTGGTTAGACTGGCTACTGAGAAATTGTTAAAGCAGGAAAAATAGATACAAAAGTTAAGGGAGGAGCTACAGTTAGAAAGGGACATGCGAGTATCCATGTCAGCCCTGGTTGGGGATTTGGTGGAGAAGGTAGATAAAAGGGAGGAAGGGTTGGAACTCCTGTGGCTTATGTTTCCAAAAACATGGGAAAGTTCAAAGGCATGCTAGGTTTTCTAGGACTCCAGCTGGTTACATATTATGACTCATCCTTGTGGACCTTTTTAAACTGATGGCCAAATTACAGCAAGAAAAATCCAGAGCTCAGATGTTTCACCTTCAGTTACAGTTAATCAGATCTTCTGAAGCTCTCTATTTCTCTTTTCTTTTCTGCCTGCTTTGAATCTGTTGTTATTAAACTCCTGGTATTGAAATAAAACTCACTGTTTATGGTACTGCTAATTCAAAGCCACTTGGGGATTTTGTTTTTCTTACACAGTTCAGACAATTCTAACTAAAATGTAAATGTTAGAAACTCATTTGAAACTGAAGAAAAAAGGAGGTAAAATAAGTTTTTTTAAAAAATCAAACTGCTATGAAAACTACTTTACCCAAAATTTTTGTCCACAGCCTTCATTGGATTACCTGTTAGGGCAAATAAAATTTAGCCATGTGAAGGGGTCCTAATTTTGTCAAAAATAATTTGGATCCAGTTATCTTTTATAGGCTGATGAGTTTATAATACTGTCTCATGGCTAGAGTTCTGAAGTAAAAGGTATTGGGTGTGTGCGTGTGTGTGCGTGTGTGTGCATGTGTGAGTGTGTGAGAATATACATGTTTAAATATGTTTATATGTATGTACATGTGTTATATGTTATGTCTGACATGCTACCAGCTTGGCTTATAAGTAAATGAGTACTCATACATTAAGATAAAGCCAAGTACTTTTTAAGTTTATGTAAATTTAGTAATCTTTAATAAATAAGCTGGATTTAAAATTATTCGTAAAATAAAATAGAAATGTCTTCAGAATTGTCAGCATACATTTTTGTCTGGGTTTACTGATTAGGTAAGTTTTATGTTTGCCTCTGCTAGATATTTTAAGATGTCAGAGTTTGACATGAGAGTTATAAGACTGTAAACCCAGCCAAAACCAGAATGATCATTGTGTGGTTTTTTTGGACAAATAAGACTAATTTAATATAGTTGGTTCAGTGAAAGTAACAAAATCTTCTAAATTATCAGCAAAATGCCCATGTGTTTAAGGTTTTTTTTAATATACACTTTAAGTTCCGGGGTACATGTGCAGAACATGCAGGTTTGTTACATAGGTGTACACGTGCCATAGTGGTTTGCTGTACCCATTAACCCGTCATCTACATTAGGTATTTTGCCTAATGCTCTCCCTCCCCGACAGGCCCCAGTGTTTCTCACTTATAAGTGGGGGTTGAACAAAGAGAACACATGGACACAGGAGGAGGGGGGAACTTTAAGGTTTTTACTTAGGTGAACATCTTATATTTACAGGCTATAAAAATGGTTAACAGGAAAATAAGTTAGAATAGTGGTTAGGTTTGTCTAATATCTGAGTTCTCATGAGTCATCCAGATAAACTGCCAAAAACAAATGAATTGAATAAATGTGAATGAGATAAATGCTTATAGGTGAACTCTTGTGTAATTTAAAATCTTAAAATGATTTTAGTTACTCAGTGAATGTCTGAGGGATTTCCAGTTGAAAAAAAAATGTTATATAGAGGGCGTTGGTTGTACTTCTGTACCCGTTAATGGGAAATAAAATCTGTTATGTGGGAGAAGCATTGGTGGACCTCTGTGAGTTGAATAAAAATAAGGACGGAGTCTGAAAAGAAATCAAGGAACAAAAAGGAGATGGGCCAGATGGGTCCCTGTACACTTGCCTTAGCCCAGGCAGGCAGTGAAGATGAAATAATACTGCCTACCAGGAGTATATTCTGAGATCACCCAAACAATCCAGAAGTTACATAAGGTACGGATAGGCCAGAACCCCTATAACAGCCCTGTGTGGTCTCTGAAAAAGCCAAATGGCATCTGGAGAATGATGGTAGACTACCATGAGCTAAATGAGGTGGTGCCACTTGTATCTGCTGCTGTACCCAATATTGCTCAACTGCTACAGCAAGTAGTCCTTAAGCTGGGAAGTGTCCATGCTATGATTGACTTGCATTATGCCTTTTCCAGTGTTATTTTAGCAGAAGATTTACAAGACCAGTTTGCCTTCACTTGGGAGGGCCAATAATGGACTTTCCAGGTACTACCAAAAAGATACCTGCACAACCCCACCATCTGTCACAGTATAGTTGCATAGTACCTATATAGACTCACTTTCCCTGCCTCAGTCTGTGTTTCACTGTATTAATGATATCATGCTAACCTCAGAGTCTCTTGCAGATCTGGAGACTACCCTACAAACCACCTTGGATGGCCTAAAGGACAGGGGATGGGAAGCCAACCCCAAAAAGATACAGAGGCCCAAATTCCTGGGAGTTACCTGGTCAACTAAGATGTGAAACATACCTGGAGCTGTCATTGGTAAGATAGTACAGCAGCTTGTTCCCCAGACAGTAAAGCAACTGTAGGTTTTCCTAGGTTTACTGGGCTACTGGAGGATATTCATTCCTCATTTGGCACAAACCCTCAGCTCATTATATACCCTAATAAAGAAGGGTAAAAAATGGGACTGGACACACATAGAGCAAGAGCCATTTGACAAAGCAAAAATATTGGTGAAACAAGCCCAAGCACTAGAGGTCCCACTGCCACAGGATCCTTTTGTATTAGAAGTCACTAGAGAGGCCACAAGGATGACTTAGGGTTTGTGGCAGAAGCAACCAATGGGAATGGTAACTGTAGGGTTTTGCTCTCAATTATGTTTGTTTGTTTGTTTGTTTGTTTGTTTTGAGATGGAGTCTTGCTCTGTCACCCAGGCTGGAGTGCAGTGGCACACTCTCGGCTCACTGCAAGCTCCACCTCCCAGGTTCACGCCATTTTCCTGCCTCAGCCTCCCCAGAAGCTGGGACTACAGGCTCATGCTGCCACACCCAGCTAATTTTTTTTTGTATTTTTAGTAGAGACAGGGCTTCACTGTGTTAGACAGGATGTGGTCTCCATCTCCTGACCTTGTGATCTGCCTGCCTCGGCCTCCCAAAATGCTGGGATTACAGGCGTGAGCCACCACCCGGCCTGGTCTCAATTATGAAAGGGGGCAGAATCCTACTATACAGTCCTAGAGCAACAGCTATTAGCCGTGTATAGGGCATTGCAACAAGCAGAGGCCATCACCACCAGAAAGAAGACCACACAATAAAAACTGCCTACCCCATAAAAGGTGGGTGGAAGGCTTTCTAACCAAGCCCACCTCTGGGGTGGCACAATTACACACCCTGCAGAAATAGCATGCCTGTCTACAACAAAAGGGTGTCCTGTCTACTAATCCTTTAAGTCAGCTTCTACAGGAGGTGCCTGGACCCATCCACTTTGAACAAGTGGAGGGAGCCAAGATGGCAATAGAACCACCTACAGGGCCAACCATTGTATATAAGGGGACCCCACCAATACCCACTAGGGCCTGGTACATTGATGAGTCTAGCAAAGGCACCCAACACCAATGGTCAGTGGTCATGGTACAAATGGATACTGACACCATATAACTGTATAGGTACATCATAAGAGCAGCCACAGAGTGGGCCACAGCAAAGGCAGCAGGCATCTCCATCCTCTATGTAAATATTCTAGCAGCTGTTCATAACTGTGAGACCTACTCACAGCTGAGACCTAGAAGGGTTCCTTCTGCACTAAGTCACATACCTAAAGCCATACAACCTCTATAGGACTGACAAGTCAATTTTATTGGTCCTCTGCCCTGGAATGGTGGGGAAAGGCATACCTTAACCTCTGTGGACACAACAGTGGGGCTACTACAGGCCTTCCCAATAAAACATGCCACCCAGCTGGAGACCGTTAAGTGTCTCACTGCTGTTAGTGTCATATATGGCAAGCTATGCAGAATATATAATGATCAGGGCTCCCATTTGTGGGCCACAATATCCAACACTGGGCATCAGAGCAAAACATAGACTGGAGGTTCCACTACCATATATCCCAACAGGGGCGGGACTCAGAAAAAAAAAATGGCCTGTTAAAAACCCAATTACATGCACTGTCCCAGAATGGCTAAGTTTCTGGACTAAGAATCTCCCTGAAGCCATACAAATTTTAAATGAGCTACCCACTAACACACTTGGCATCACTCCCTATGAATGGGCCTGTAAAATATGCCCTGCAAACTCTCAGCGTTACTTCTGAGACACTGAGCCATGCTTCTGAAGCAGAAGCCATACTGTGCTTCTAAGAACACCAGTGGATCTGCCAACTGGCGATGGCTACATGGACCTGAAGTTGAGCTGGAAAGTGCCCCTATACTGGACTGGTTTTATGATGCTGGAGGGTGAATGAAGACTGCCGGAGGATAGGTGATCCCAGCTGTATGTACTCTTAGAGGGAGGTCTGAGAGCCTTATGATATCAACATCAGCAGCACTGATACCTGCTGGAGTGGTCATAGTGCAGAGTGCATAGGCAAGGCTGGAAGCTTACCAATTGGCTACTATGCCCACTCTTAGAGAGGGAAGCCATGTGTGGTACTGTAAGCCATAATTGAAGCCTATGGCAACCTCACTAATAGGGCCAATGGGAGAAAATATAGCAGTAATAATGTTACAAGGAGTGGCTGCTATACCCTTGAGGGTCTCTGTTGAAGACCTGTGTTTGCCTTGTTTCTGCTACCCATGGCAGCTGGTAATGTCTTCTGAACTAGGCTGTGACTACAACAGCAGCCAGCAACCAGTCCTATTGTGGGGTATGTGGATACCTCCCCCTGTTAAGTGGTAATAGTATGCCTTGGGATATTCTGCCTTTTGCCTGACAGAACTGGAGTGACTGGTTCAACAGCACCAATAAGGCAACCCAGGCTCACTAAGGATTGTCTCTGCATGGAGGCCTGATTGCCAATGCAATGGAGACTCAAAGATATGTGCCATTAGGCCACAAAACAAGTCTCAATAAATTTAAGAAAATAAAAATCATATCAAGTACCTTCTCAGACTACAGTGAAATAAAACTGGAAAATAACTCCAAAAGGAACCCTCAAAATTATACAAATACATAGAAATTAAATAATCTGCTCTTGAATGATCTTTGGGTTAACAATGAAATCAAGATGGAAATTTAAAAATTCTTTGAACTGAACGACAGTGACACAACTTATCAAAACCTCTGGGATACAGCAAAAATGGTGCTAAGAGGAAAGGTCATAGCATTAAATGCTTACATCAAAAAGCCTGAAAGAGCACAAATAGACAACCTAACATCATACCTCAAGAACTAGAGAAACGAGAACCAAACCCAAACCCAGCGGAAAAAAAATTAACAAAGATCACAGCAGAAACTAAATGAAATTGAAACAAAAAAATACAAAAGACAGATGAAACAAAAAGCTATTTATTTGAAAAGATAAAATTGATAGACCATTAGTGAGATTAACTAAGAAAAGAAGAAAAAAGATCCAATAAGCTCAATTAGAAACAAAACAGAAGATATTACAACCTATACTACAGAAATACGAAAGATCATTCAAGGCTACTATGAACACCTTTGTGTACACAAACTAGAAAGTCTAAAGGAGATGGATAAATTCCTGGAAATGTACAACCCTCCTGATTAAATCAGGAAGAAATAGAAACTGAACAGACCAATAACAAGCTGTGAGATTGAATCAGTGATTTAAAAATTGCCAAAAACTCCTTTCAGGACCAGATGGATTCATAGCCGAATTGTATCAGACATTCAAAGAAGAATTGGTACCAGTTCTACTGAAACTATTTCAAAAGATAGAGAAAGATGGAATCCTCCCCAAATCATTCTACGAAGGCAGTGTTACCCCAATACCAAAACCAGGAAAGGCCATAACAAAAAAAGAAATCCTCAGGGATAATGGTCTGCATTATCATCAAAGATGCAAAAAATCATAACAAAATACTAGCTTTCCAAATCTAACAGCTTATCAAAAAGATAATATATCATGATGAAGTGGATTTCATACCAGGGATTCAGGGATGGTTTAATATATGCAAATCAATAAATGTAATATGACACATAAACAAAAATCATATGATCATCTCAGTAGGCACAGGAAAAGCACTTGATAAAATCCAGCATTCTTTTATGATAAAAACCCTAAAAAAATTGTCACAGATGGGACATACCTCAAAGTAATAAAAGCCATCTATGACACATCAACAGACAACATAATACCGAACAAGGAAAAGTTGAAAGCATTCCCCCAGAGAATTGGAACAAGACAAGAATACCCACTTTCGCCACTTCTACTCAACATAGTACTGGAAATCCTAGCCAGAGCAGTCAGACAAAAGAAAAATAAAGAGTATTCAAATTGGAAAAGAGGAAGTCAAACTGTTGCTGTTCGCCATTAATATGATCATGTACCTAGAAAACCCTAAAGACTCATCCAAAAATCTCCTAGACCTGATAAATGAATTCAGTAAAGTTTCAGGATACAAAATCAATGTACACAAATCAGTAGCGCTGCTCTACACCAATAATGACGAAAGTGAGAATCAAATCAAGTACTCAATCCCTTTTACAACAGCTGCAAAAAAATTAATTAAATAAAATACTTATGAACATACTTAACCAAGGAAGTGAAAGATCTCTACAAGAAAAACTACAAAACACTGCTGAAAGAAATCATAGATGACACAAACAAATGGAAACACATCCCGTGCTCATGAATAGGTAGAATCAATATTGTGAACATGACCATACTTCCAAAAGCAATCTACACATTCAATGCAATTCCCATCAAAATACCATCATCATTCTTCAAAGAACTAGAAAAATATCCTAAAATTCATATGGAATCAAAAAAGAGCCCATATAGCCAAAGCAGTACTAAGAAAAAGAACGTATCTGGAAGCATCATAGTACCTGACTTCAAATTTTACTGTGAGGCTATAGTTACCAAAACAACGTGGTACTGCTATAAAAATAGGCATGTAGACAAATGGAACAGAATAGAGAACCCAGAAATAAAGCCAAATACTTACAACTAACTGGTCTTCGACAAAGCAAACAAAAACATAAAGTGGGGAAAGGATACCCTATTCAATAAATGGTGCTGAGATAACTGGCAAGCCACATGTAGAAGAATGAAACTGGATCCTCATCTCTCACCTTATATCAAAATCAACTCAAGATGGATCAAAGACTTAAATCTAAGAACTGAAACCATAAAGATTGTAGAAGATAACATCAGAAAAATTCTTCTAGACATTGGCTTAGGCAAAGAATTCTTGACTAAGAATCCGAAAGCAAATGCAACGAAAACAAAAATAAATAAATGGGACCAGGCATGGTGGCTCATGCCTATAATCTCAGCACTTTGAGAGGCTGAGGCGGGTAGATTACTGGAGGTCAGGAGTTCAAGACGAGCCTGGCCAACATGGCGAAACCCTGTCTCTACTAAAAATACAAAAAATTAGCTGGGCATGGTGGCGTGTGCCTATAGTCATTGACAATTAGACAATTCTTGAAAAAATATACACAGACAGCCAACAAACATATGAAAAAATGCTCAAAATCACTATAAGGGAAACACAAATCAAAACCACAGTGAGATACAACCTCATTCCTGCAAGAATGGTCATAATTTAAAATTAAAAAAAAATAGATGTTGGCTTGGATGTGGTAAAAAGGGAACTCTTTCACGCTGCTGGTGGGAATGTAAACTAGTACAACCACTGTGGAAAACAGTATGGATACCCCTTAAAGAACTAAAAGTAGAACTACCATTTGACCCAGCAATCCCACTACTGGGTGTTTACCCAAAGGAAAATAAGTCATTATATGAAAAAGACAAATGCACATGCATGTTTATAGCAGCACAATTCACAATTACAAAGATATGGAACCAAGCTAAATGCCCATCAGTCAATGAGTGGATAAAGGAAATGTGGTATATATACACCATGGAATATTACTTGGCCATAAAACAGAACAAAATAATGGCCTTTGCAGCAACTTGGATGGAGTTGGAGGCCATTATTCTAAGTGAAGTAACTCAGCAATGGAAAACCAAATATTGTTATGTTCTCCCTTAAAAGTGAGAGTTAAGCAATGAGGATGCAAAGACATAAGAATGATATAATGGCCTTTGGGGACTCGGAGCAAATGGTCGGAAGGGTGAGCAATGAAAGACTGCATGTTTGGTACAGTGTACTCTGCTCCAGTGACAGGTGCAGCAGAATCTCAGACATCACCACTAAAGAACTTTTTCATGTAACAAAAAACCATCTGGTCCCCAAAAACTATTGAAATTTTTAAAAAGTTTTTTTTAAGCCACAAAAACCAATATGTACCCTTACAGACACTACCTGTTGTGCCTATATGCCTGATGAACTGAGAACAGTGTCACAAATGTTTTAAATCATTTGTCAACTCAAATCCATTATATAACCTAATTAGGCTTATTTGACTCATTCTCAAATTGGTTACACACCTTACCTACTCATTGAAGTTACATTTTGCTAACAGGCATCATAATTGTAGTTAGTTTCTGCTTTTTATGATGTTTTGTATACTGTAGATGTGGCTTGTACACACAAGCCATGGCTATACATTATAGGTCTGTATAGTTCTTCCCCTCATACCCCACTCAAGAACTTTCATGCAAGATTGGTGGGAAGAATATGAGAGCTGGGGAATGGGGTGGATTGTAGTGTGATGTGTCCCCACCAGGTTACTTAGAGTGTACGTCCACTGCTTGAACGGGGAAGGCTGGGCAGTGAGCCAAGACCATGATGCCCACTGGAGGAGCAGGTGTCTTACCAAGGAAGACAGTCTCATTGCTCAAATGCAGTAGGCAAAGAAGTTACAGAAAAATTGTTTAAAAGCAGTTTAGAGATGGGAGGTGGCATGGATCTCTAGAGCTGTCCTGCTGCTGCCCAGAAGTGTCCTGTATAAGTCTCACAAACTCATCCACTCACCGGGCTTGACTTATCTGAGTCATTCTTCGGTCTCTTGGTTCCCTCCCAGTTGGGAGAACATTTTTCTATATAATCCTGGATTTTTTTCGTAACATCAACACACTGAAGATGGTAGAGTGCACCTTTGTCTTTTTGGCAAAGTCTTCTGGTTATTTCCAATGTGTATTCCCTTCTTTGTTTAGTATTAGACCCCCAAATTTTTGTTGCATACATGGTATGCAACAAATTTTTCATTGATAAAAATATTTATCAATGAGGTGGGACATGGTAGGTCAATGGTATTTAAGTGGAGATGATATGTGCACCTTCTGGATTGTACTCTTAGAGAGAATGGATATATTCACTTCTTCCCTTTTACCCTTCTGTATGGCTAGAATGAAAATGTGAATGCCCACGCTAGAGCAGCCATCATGGAACATATGATGGAAGCCCCGAGTGAAAGATGGAAGAAAGCATGAAGAACTTCCATTCCTTCATTTTGTTGTTGTTGTTGTTGTTTTGTTTTGTTTTGTTTGAGATGGAGTCTCGCTCAGGCTGAAGTGCAGTGGTGTGATCTCTGCTCACTGTAACCTCCGCCTCCTGGGTTCAAGCAATTCTCCTGCCTCAGTCTCCTGAATAGCTGGGACTACAGGTGCACGCCGCCCAGCCCGGCTAATTTTTTTTGTATTTTTTAGTAGAGACGGGGTTTCACCGTGTTGCCTAGGCTGGTCTCGAACTCCTGAGCTCAGGCAATCTGCCCACCTTGGCCTCCCAAAGTGCTGGGATTACAGGTGTGAGCCACCATGGCCGGTCAGTTCCTTCATATTTTAAAGCCACAGTATTATCCCTGGATGACTTATGCTCAGGTTATTTTCATAAGACCAAAATAAATATTTGTCTTATTTTAGCCATTGTAATTTTTATAGCAGCCAAAGCTACATCCTAACTAGTATAGTCCATGAGTTGTGCAAAGTTGATTTCATGATGAATTCTAAAACATTTTCATTGCCCCCCAAAGAAACCTCATACTCATTAGCAGTCACTCTCCAATTTCTCCCCAACCTCCCACTCCTTTCCTCCATCCCTAAGAAACAATTAATGTACTTTCTGCCTCTTTAGATTTACCTATTCTATAAATTTCATGTAAATGGAATCATATAATATGTGGTCTTTGTGGCTGGCTACTTTCATTTACTATAATGTTTTCAAGGTCCATCCATGTTGTAGCATATATTGGTACTCAGTAATTTTTTATGACCAAATAATGTTCTAGTATATGGACGTACTACTTTTTGTTTATCCGTTCACTAGTTATTTGGCACTGGGATTGTTTCCACCTTTTGGCTATAATGAATAATGCTGCTATGGATACTCCTGTACAAGTTTTCCTGTGAACATATATTGTAATTTCTTTAGAGTATATATCTGGGAGTGCTAATGTATATGGTAATTCTATGTTTAACTTTTTGAGGAACTGCCAGACTTTTTCCCAAAGTGGCTGCACCATTTTATATTTCCATCAGCAGTTTATGAGGGTGCCAATTTCTCCACATCCTTACCAACACTTGTTATTATCTTTTTGATTATAGTCATCATAGTAAGTATTTTTAAACTTATTCTGGAGCAAGTGAAACATTACTGTTCTAAGACTCAGAGTTATATAAAAGCATTACACTTAGAGAAATATCAGTCCCCCTAGTCCCTACTAACCTCTTACCATTCTTCCATTATTTCTACTCTATTCCCACCCATCTCCCACAGGTGACCAATCTCACTGGTTTCTGGTTTATTCTTGCTGTAGTTATTTTTCACAGATGAATGGATACTTTGTTTCATATCCTTTTCTCTTTCCAGGACTGGTGTACTATTTGCACTTTTTCCTTCTCATTTAACATTGTATTCTGGAAATCACTCTGTATTAGCTTATAAAGATCTTCTATATTCTTTTTCACACCTATGTAACATTTTATTGCATATATGTATTATAATGTATTCAACTACTCATCTATAGATGGGCATTTAGGTTGTTTCCAGCATTTTACAATAACAAAAAGTACTGTAATAAGTAACCACATATGTTTATATTTTCATAGTATTGAAGGTATTTCTTCAGAGTAGATTAAACTTACGATTTAAAAAATGTGTTCTAGCAATGTCCACTGAAAGGGTCTAGAAACGGTGATACTTCAGCCAGCAATGAGCACAACTAGCACCCACATCTTGGTTTCTAAACACCTTTGGGAGTCAGAGCGTCTTGGAGAAATGGCTATTTTAGTTCTAAGGGAAAATACAAAGGACTCCTGAAACATTTTCTTGTGCCAGAATACAGGGAACTGCTCAAAGACAAAAAGGGACAATGTTAAAAGGACACACGAGCTGACCCTCGGCCAAATTTAGGGCAATTTAGGCATTAAAAAGAATGGTGATGCATAACACAATTTTTAAAAAAAGTTTCCACTAATTTATAGTGGGACTCAACATAGAAAGGTTGGAGAGGGAATGCCAGCTACTTAATTTAAAAGACATGACATCGAGAGGCTGAGGTGGGCAGATCGCTTGAGCTCATGAGTTTGAGACCAGCCTGGGAAACGTGGAGAAACCCCGTCTCTACACAGAAAAACAGCCAGGCGTGCTGGCGACAGCCAGTAATCCCAGCTACTTGAGAGGCTGAGGCATGAGAGTCGCTTGAACCTGGGAGGCGGAGGTTATAGTGAGCTGAGGTCACGCCACTGCACTCCAGCCTGGGCGACAGAGGGAGACTGTCTGGAAAACAAACAAACAAACAAAATACAATTATTTTAAAGTCTCCATTTAAAAATCACTAATATGAAATTGATTCAGGCAAGGATCAATGAATGCTAAAATCAATGGATGAAAAGTTATTGGCCAACAGTACAAAAAGTCTTATACAGAGAGCTATTTATTTAAGCATTTTTTTTTTTTTTTTTGTGATTCACACAGTCTCGAAGTATTCACCTGCAGATTACTTACTAATTATAAAGGCAACAGTTTCTTAAAAAATTAATCTCTTTTTCAATTAGGCATAGGTGTTGCATTGTATAAATTTTTCCCTTTTGTGTGTGTAATCTATTGTACTCTTAAAAGTGGGATTCATATGAAAGGGATTTTCAGGCTGGAATATAAACTGAGAATGATAGTAAAGGAATATAAGAAGAAAAGCAGACCATATTTCTTTTTTGTTCTGTGAACTTGGTTTATAGGTACAGGGATGAGATAATGTCTTCCCGTGTTGTTTCATTAATGTCATTTCAACTCTGTTGAGCACAGACCTCTTTAAAACCATGGTGTAAACTCTACTACGGTGTTCACAGCTCTGCGGTCACTAGAACCAGTAACTGAAGTATAATGCATACGATTTGGCAGTGATGGGGGAGTTTATTTTCAGATATGTTGATGTTGAAATGTCCGGAGGAAAACAATGTGAGGATAACCTTAGGCAGTTATAAACACACCTCTGGTATGATGTCCTCTCTTCTAGAGGGTAGAAGACTAGAAGTATAGATTTGGGAATCATCCGCATGGAGGTCCTGTCTGAAGCCATCAAAGTAAATTACATTGAGAGAGTGTAGCGTGAGTTGCTTACGATTAGGAATTAGCAGAGATCGTGGATCTGGTAATTACGAGGCTGGCAGTGATCTCCTAAGAACCGATCAGTAGAGAGTGTGGGTAACAACCAAATGGCAGGAGGAAACTGTAAGGGACAGGATGATGGTATCTTGAGGCAGTATAAAGGGAGAGTGTTTCCAGGTTACTGAAAACAACTAAGTTTGTAGCAGAGAGAAAGAAAGCAGTGAAAAGGGAAAGATTGAAAATGTTTTTTATTTTTGTTCTTTTCCCTTCAAAATTGTCTGCAACCTTTATGGCTGCCAGGGCCCACCCAGACTATGTAGTATGATTTCAGCTCAAATAATTGCTATTGGACTATCAGTCTGGACCTTATCTTTGCAAATCTAGTGGGAAATTTTACCCAGTGAATATTGAGTTACAGATTACAATGAATCTACAGCTTTCATTTATCTTGATCTTCTTGATATAAATTTTGCTATTCTAATTTTAAGACAAACTACTCAGTATACATATACAAAAATGCATGATACCCTCTTTACTAACATGACCTTGCTTTTAAAATGGAAAAAAAAAAATGGGTGCCTGGTAGATAAATGCACATTATTTTAGCTACTTTGGCTATACGAATGTTGCCAGCTTGTTTGTGCTAATGTATAACCGTGCTTGAAACAGGTATTTGAACATCCAGAATCATGCAGTATATCGGTTTGTGTATTTCTGATAACGCTGTTAAATTCTTTGAGAGTGGGTGCGAGGGGGGTGCTGTTTATTTGTGTGCGTTTTCCGTTGAAAATGTTGCAGTACATGGTCTATCACTGTCTTCACGCTCTGGGGGTGGGCTGAGGTAGGGAGGGTGTGACGCTGGTATTTGTGTGAACTCGGGCTTGTGATGCTGAGCTTGGTTCATCTGCTTTCTCCTCCCTTTTCCTCCCCACTCCTTCCCACCAGCGCCACAGCAACATCCTCAGAGTCTGAGCGAACTGCGCCCAGCGCGGGCACGGAGCCTCCCACCGCCAGCAACCTGCGGCCCCGGAGAAGGCAGCGAGCGCAGTGACAGCGCCTCACCGCCACCAGGTCCTGGACCACCATGGCCAAGAACCGCAGGGACAGAAACAGTTGGGGTGAGTAGCAAATGAGAACTTCTGCAGCCAGCACGGGGTCTGGCCCTCCGCTTTCTGCTTCTGGAGACAGGGAGGGCCAAGGACTGCTCGGTGCCTGCGTCCACGGCTGGGAGACGGGCCGTAGCCGAGCTGCTCCCTGTTTGGGCGGAGGAACCATGACCGAGCGGTACCCGCGTCACCGAATCGCGCTGTCGGGGCGAGGGCTGCAGCTTCGCGCAGGCCGGGCCTCCAGCTCCTTCTTCCCCACCCCCCTGCCGCCTCCTCCTAGCATTTGGACAGCACCCACCAGGCGCCTCCGGGGACTTGTGGTTCCGCCTTAGCGATCAGTTGGGAGGAAGGCTATGGGGGTGGGCAGGGGGCTGTTGTTACTCGGCCCTAGAGGGGCGATGGGTCGGGGATCTAGAGCAGGCCAAGCCCCAACCCCCTCCCCGGGAGCCGCCAACTCGCTGGCCCTGCAGGGCGCGGGCTCCCGGCGGCGGGCGGCGCGCTGGAACAATGAGGTGGAGCGCGCGGGGTTCCCGACGGACCGTAGCAGACCCGAGCAACGGGGAGAAGGGCCACCCTCTTGAGAATTCCTGAGCACTGCAGTACTCCTCTTAATTTGGGGGGTAGGTGGGGAAATTGGGGAAGAAGGGGAGCAAAGTTGTGGTTTCCAGCCTTCTGCCCCACCCCGACGCGGTACCCCATTCAGACCAGCCCCAAGGGTGGCTTTGTTCTTTGATTTTACCTTTTGGAGACATTGGGCTCATGATTCAGCACCAGGCCGAGGGGAGGGGAAAGGAGAGGCGAGACCCAGTATGTTCACACCGCGAGTGGGTAGGCGGTGCTCACGCAGGCGGAGAAGAACGGGCGCAGCGATGCGGGAGAAATCGCGGCCCCGCCCGCTTTGCTGCTCCAGACCTAGTTCTGGACGGTTAGTGTGGGCAGGCTGGGCGTCTTTTTGTCGTAGGTTCCCGATTTCTTGCAGTCACAGTGCTAAACTCACCAGCATCTTAGAAACGAAAGCTCTCTAAGACATTTATTTTATTATCTGAACCAGAGAGTGTCTCAGGCTACTGTGGCTTGGTGGGTAAAGAAATATTTTGTTCATCAGCTTGTTATTTGGAAATTGTTATTTGGAAATAACAGTTGTTATTATTTGAAAAGTTCAGAGCTGCTTGATTCTCTTCCACATCTCAGTGAGAGCTCTTCTATAACTGTTTATTTGACCAAGAGGCACAAATGTAAATTTTAATTAGTTATTTCAGTTTACTTTAATGAAAAGACCGTGTATCTCCTTGCCTCTGATTGTTCTAATGGTCACAGGATCCGGTAGGCAAGGTTTACATTTGGGAGATTATCCAAGGCTTGTGGTAGGCATGGAGAGTTGGAGCCGAGAGGTCTGTCATGACTTGTCTGAGTTTAAGAGAAAGTGGTTCCATTTTCTGAGATCATGAAACTTCAGTTTTAACAGATCTGACTATTGCGATACGTTTTATTTGCTTCTTCTGAAATTTAAGTAAGCATTTGCAGTGTATCCCCATTTCCACCCATTCTCTTGGCCTCTAGAATAGGAATTTTTTGAACACACAGAGTTAGGGTGCATATATTCAAGTCACTTTTGGTCTCAATCTCTGTAAATTGTTGTCTCCACCCTATTAACAGAGGCATGTGAAAATGTATTCTGAGGATTAAAAATTTTCTCATTCATGAAGTTTTGGATCATTATTGCACAGAATTTCCTTTGGTTATAAACTTTTCTTTTCTTTTCTTTTTTTCTGAGACGGAGTCTCGCTCTGTCGCCCAGGCTGGAGTGCAGTGATGCCATCTCAGCTCACTGCAAGCTCCACCTCCTGGGTTCACACTGGTCTCCTGCCTCAGCCTCCGGAGTAGCTGGGACTACAGGTGCCCACCACCACGCCCGGCTAATGTTTTTGTATTTTTAGTAGAGACGGGGTTTCACCATGTTAGCCAGGATGGTCTCAATCTCCTGACCTCGTGATCCGCCCACCTCGGCCTCCCAAAGTGCTGGGATTACAGGCATGAGCCACCACGCCCGGCCTTATAAACTTCTTATGTAGTGGAAGTTTTTTCCTCTTGGGAACATGGTTCTCACATCGGGTTTTCATAAAAATCACGCAGAGACTTACTAGAAATGCAGACTCTCCCATCTTCTAGCCAGAGCTTTGGAATCAACAGATCTGAAAGAGGGTCTAGGAATCTGCCTTTTAATTAGCATTTTAGCTGATGGGGAAGCAGATGGTCTTTAGGTGTTATTTTGAGAAATACTACCTTGGATTATTTACATTTGATAGAAACATCCCAGATAGTTTACCCAGAAATCATCAGGAAAGTTTCAACTGAAGGGATGGATTAAGAAAAGAAATACTAGAATCACTATAGTGTTCACTGGAAATTATTATAGAAAAGAAATAGTGGAATTCTGGACTCTTACCTTGATGTTCTGTGGAAATGCTTTACTACTCAGATTTTTCTTTGCTGTAAGGAATATATGACATAAATGAGTTAGAAAATGTAGTGGATGGAGTAGGAGATAGAGGTTTTGGCAAAGATGTTAGCCCTGTCAGTCTTAATTCCATTTTATTACCAGTATCTAGTAGAATTACTAACACATAGTAGGCATTTAGTAACAGCAATAGTAGCCAACATCATTAAGCTAATGTCATATGAAATAGATGCTGTCATCCTCATTTTACATGTTAAAAGGTATAGCTAGTAGATGATTGACCCAGGATTCCTGCTCTGGCAGTTTGAATTCAGATTCCCTTATCTTCTATTCTATCTCTTTGTCGAATGGTTAATACCTTCTGTATTATATTATAGAACTACAGTTTCAATGCATATTCATCTGCATTATTGCATTTGATCTTTAACCTCTTAAGTAATTATGTGTCTTAGGGCATATCACTATTTTGCAGATAAAAAAACTAACTCAGAGGTGAGTTAAATGATTTGGTGAAAGTCACATATTTGGTAAGTAAAAGGACTGAAATTAGAACCTGGGTTTTTTTTCCTAATTTATTTTCTATAACATGATATTGTGGAATGTTTTTATGGAGAGAATGGGGTGGGGTGTGAAGATAATACAGAAAACAGATCCTCGTAGCAGAGAGAGGTCTCTCATGAGAAAAATCTTATGAGAGCTTAAAAAATAAGCCAGTCGGCCGGGTATGGTGGCTCACGCTTGTAATCCCAGCACTTTGGGAGGCCAAGGCGGGCGGATCACAAGGTCAGGAGATCAAGACCATCCTGGCTAACACGGTGAAACCCCGTCTTTACTTAAAAAAAAAAAAAAAAAAGACAGCGAACTGGCCTTATCTAGCTAAGTAAGTATTTTTCAGACAAGTTAGAAAGAAAAAAGCATCAAGGTAGACAATCCAGAATGGGAAAATACGGTGATTTCCAAGAAAAGGGCAAGAAAGATATTTGCAAAATCAGCCTGAGAGCTAAAATTTAGATAAGGAACCTAAGGACCATATAACAGGTGTTTTTATCTTAGTAGCTAGAGACCTGTAGGTCTTACAGGGACCATGAAAGCTAGACAGCAGAAAAGCATCTCTGCTGACTACTAGAATTGAGGGTGATGTTTGAAGACCATACTCAGAGATAAAATTGGGAAGCAAGTCTGAATAGAACTGAGCATCCTACCACCTGTACCTAAATCTACCCTTAAGATGTTTGAATAAATTTAAGCATATGAAAGTCAATTCTTCCAAAATAGGCATTAGTATTATTATAAATCATTTGAATGTATAAGGGATCTGAGATTCAGAGAGCATAAGTGACTTGCCAGAGGTACCATAGTTTCTAGGTTGTAAATCTAGTATTCACATTCAGGGTTATTTGCTTCTACAGTCCATGTGATGAGGGCAAGGACTAGTATGCCAAAAGGTACCACAACAAGCTTATCTAGGATTAAGCTGATATAAGAAATCAATGCTCTATAAATGTGATCACTTGGACTAGAGAAGTAGGCAAAGAATGTGCTAGTGTGGAAAATAAAGGGGACAGGTAAGTGTCAGAAACAGTAGCCCAGAAAGCAGTCTTTCACTGCTGGGTTAGAGCTTAAGTACTACCAGAAACAAAACAGAAATGCATACTTTGTTTGTTTTTGTCAAAGTTGCTTAAAAACTTGGGATACTACCTGGGAATTTGAGTTTTCTACAATGTGACAGAAACAGATAGTGTGAAATTGCTTTAGAAAAATAGTATTTGCACTAGGCGGGGCGCGGTGGCTCACGCCTGTAATCCTAGCACTTTGGGAGTCTGAGGTGGGCAGATCAGGAGGTCAGGAGATGGAGACCATCCTGGTGAAACCCTGTCTCTACTAAAAATACAAAAAATTAGCCGGGCGTGGTGGCACACACTTGTAATCCCAGCTACTTGGGAGGCTGAGGCAGGAGAATCACCTGAACCCTGGAGGTAGAGGTTGCAGTGAGCCAAGATCGCGTCACTGCACGGGCGACAGAGCGAGATTCTGTCTCAAAAAAAAAAAAAAAAAAAAAAAAAAAGAAGAAGAAGAAGAAAAATAGTGTTTGCACTAAAGTGCAGCTTTGACTGCCTTTAAAAATCACTATCTTGGCTTCATAGTAAATGTAGGAAATGCCCAGTTGTTGAAAAGGCGTTTGTGGAAAATTAATTTTTAGGTTTCTGGTTGTGAGGAAAGATTTAAAACAATCTTGAGTGTGCTATAGTTACCTCATGATATTCTTTCTTTTCCAATTGGCTACATTCTATTTTTCTTGAAATGAGACTGTCCCTTTTTACCTACCTCATCTTCTATATACCTAATTCTCTTAAAACAATATAAAATTTCTACTGGGTCTTGGCTGGACACAGTGGCTCATGCCTATAATCCCAGCACTTTGGGAGGCTGAGGTGGGCGGATCACCTGAGGTCAGGAGTTTGATACCAGCCTGGCTAACACAGTGAAACTCTGTCTTTACTAAAAATATTTAAAAATTGGCTGGGCGTGGTGGTGGGTGCCTGTAGTCCCAGCTACTCAAGAGGCTGAGGCAGGAGAATGGCGTGAACCCAGGAGACGGAGGTTGCAGTGAGCCGAGACTGCACTACTGCACTCCGGCCTGGGTCACAGAGCAAGACTCTGTCTCAAAATAAATAAATAAATAAATAAATAAATAAATAAATAAATAAATAAAAAAAATAAATAAAACAAAAAAAAACACCCCAAAATAGCTGGGCATGGTGGTGCACACCTGTAATCCCAGCTACTGGGGAGGCTGAGGCAGGAGGATCACTTGAACCCGAGAGGCGGAGGTTGCAGTGAACTGAGATTGCACCACTGTACTCCAGCCTGGGTGACAGAATGAGACTTCATCTCAAAAAAAATATAATTTTCTACTGGATCATACATGTACTGTGTGATGTGTACTGTATATAAGACATGTACTGTAGATTTTCCCTCCCTACATTTTTAAACTTAAGTTGCCTTCCCTGCATCTTTTAAATTTACTTTTCCTATAGATATGTATTTTTTATACTTAACATCTGCTTACCTTGTCTTGATGACTCATGGGTTACACCTTTGTTCCATTTCAGACTCTGCAGCCTTTATTATCTTTACAATCAGTGACTACACTGTAGGCAGAACCTATGATCACCAGGGAAATAATCCACCGTGTGGTACTTCCAGTAATAAAAAAAAGATTTTAGATTTGGAGAGTCTTCCTCTTTTACATAAAAATTTCTTATGAAACATATGTATACAAAAGAACATATAAAACATATGCGTTCAGTTTTTTAAAAAGAATGAGCACCTGTGACCCCCAGCCAAAGAAATGGAACATTATCAATATTTTGTCACACCTTGTATGCCTCTCCTTAAGGACAACCTGTTTTGTTTTGGTTTTGAGACAGAGTCTCGCTCTGTCGCCCAGGCTGGAGTGCAATGGTGCAATCTCAGCTCACTGCAATCTCTGCCTCCCAGGTTCAATCAATTCTCCTGCCTCAGCCTCCCAAATAGCTGGGATTACAGGCGCCCGCCACCATGCCCGGCTAATTTTTGTATTTTTAGTAGAGATGGGGTTTTCCCAGGTTGGTCAGGCTGGTCTCAAACTCCTGACCTCAGGTGATCCACCCACCTCAGCCCCAAAAAGTGCTGGGATTACAGGTGTGAGCCACTGCACCCGGCCAGCACAACCTGTTCTTATCCCTCTCCAAAAGTAAACACTTTCATTAATTTGAAGTTTCTAATTCACTTGATAATTTTTACAGTTTAGCTATAAATAAATATATATCCGTAAAAAATACACTATTTAGTTTTACATTTGAAGCGCCTAAAATAAAGAGAATCTGGAGTGTGCATTTTTCCACAAGATATTTTGTTTACTCCACATCCTTACCCATAGTTGGTATTGATAGATCTGAAATGATATCTCATTGTAGTTTCAGTCTGCATTTTACTGATTACCAGTGAGGCGTGAGCATATATTTATTGTCCATTCATATTCCCTCCTCAGTGTCTTTTTGCCCTTTGCCCATTTTAAAATTAGGTTATCTTTTTCTTCTTGCTTTGTAGGAGTTGTATACATATTTTTCATGTAAGTCCTTTGCTGATTGCCTTATAGATCTCTTTTACCATTTTGTGCATGACTTTGATTTCTACAGTGTATTTTAACAAATAGATATTATGTGTTTAAGTGTAGTCCATTTAAACAATATTTTCCTTTATGGCTTGTACTTTTTATATTTAAAAAAAAAATCTTCTCTTACCTCAAAGTTGTAAAATAGTCTTTTATATTATCTGGTTTAAAAACTTTATACTTCATTTTTTATCAGGTTTTAAAATTTGTGGTAAAGTACATATAACATAAATTTTACCATTATAACCATTTGTAAATGTACAGTTCCGTGATACTAGTACACAAATAAAATATTGTTGTGTAGCTATCACCACTGTTTATTTCCCGAACTCTTCATCTTGCAAAACTGAAACTCTGTGCCCATTAAACAGTAACTCCTCATCCCTCCTTCTCATGGCTACTAGCAGCCACCATTCTACTTCCTTTAACTATGATTTTGACTACTCTGTGTAACTCACGTTAGTGGAATGATACAGTTTTCATTTTGTGACTGGCTTATTTCACATAGCAAAATGTCCTCAAGTTTCATCCATATTATAGAATATATCACAACTTCCTTCTTTTTTAAGGCTGAATAGCATTCCATTGTAAGTATATACCACATTTTTTAATCCATTCATCTGTTGACAGACACTGGGTTGCTTTCACGTTTTAGCTATTGTGAATAATGCTTCCATGAACGTGGTGTACAAGTATCCCTTTGAGACCCTGCTGTCAATACTTTTGGGTATATACCCAGAAGTAGAATTGCTGGATCTTATTATGGTAATTCTATTTTTAATATTTTGAGGAACTGCCATACTGTTTTCCACAGAGGCTGTACTATTTTGTGTTCTTATCAACAGTGCACACATGTTTAAATTTTTTCACATCTTCGCCAACACTTGTTATGTTCTGTTTTTTAAAAAAATAGTTGTCATTCTAATGAATGTGATGTGATATCTCATTGTAGTTTTGATTTGCAATTAATATTATGATTTCTCTTGTGATTTTTTTCTTTGATCCTTTGTTGTTTAAGAGTGTGTTGTTTAATTGTCACAAATTTGTGAATTTTCCAATTTTCATTCTGTTGCTAATTTCCAACTTCATCTCATTGTGATTGAAGAAAATATCTAGTATTATATCTATCTTTTTAAAATGTATTGAGATTTAATATGTGGCCTCCCTTATAGTCTATCTGGAGAATGTTCCAGGTACACATGAGAAAAATGTGTATTCTATTGTTGTTGGCTACAGTGTCTGTATTTGTCTGTTAGGTCTAGTTGGCATATTGTGTGGTTCAAGTTCTCTATTTCTTTGCACGTCTTTATTTCCTTTTTGTTTGTTTGTTGAGAATAGGATATTGAAGTCTCCAACTATTAGTATAGAACCATTTCTTCTTTCAATTCTGTCAACTTTGCTTCACATATTTTGATACAGTGTTCCTAGGTACATAGATTTTTGTTATTGTTATATATTCAAATGCTGTATTAAAACTTTTATTAGTATATGATGTCCTAGCCAGGTATGGTGGTATGCGCCTGTAGTCCCAGCTATTCCAGAGGCTGAGGCAGGAGGATTGCTTGAGCCCAGGAGTTTGAGGCTGTAATGTGCTATGATTTTGCCTGTGACTAGCCACTATACTCCAGCCTGGACAACATAACAAGATACTGTCTCTAAAAAAAAACCAGTTCTTGTTTTTTGTTAACTTTTTTGATTTTTTAAAGGCTATCTTTTCTGATATTAGTATTACCACCTCTACTCTCTTTTGGTTTATATTTACATGGAATATCTTTTTCCACCCTACCACTTTCAATCTGCTTGTGTCTTTGGATCTAAAGCAAAGCTCTTATAGACAGCATATAGTTGGATCATGTTTTTAAATTCATTCTGCCAATCTCTATCTTTTGATTGGAGGGTTTATATCTGTTTACATTTAAAGTAATGACTAATAAGGTGTGACTTCTTTTGTTTGTTTTGCTGTTTGTTTTCTGTGTGTCTTATAGCTTTTTTGTCTCTCATTTCCTGCATTACTGCACATTACCCTCTGTTGTGTTCAGTTGATTTTTATAGTGTAATGTTTTAATTCCCTTATCATTTCCCTTCTAGCTTTTTTTATGGTTACCATGGAGATTATATTTAACATTCTAAAGTTGTAACACTCTAATTTGAATGTATATTAGTTTAATTTTAATAACATACAAAAATTATTCTCCTTTACATGTCCATCCTCACCCCTTTCAGTTTTTGGTATCATAAAATTATACATATTATGTGTCCAAAAAACATAAACTAGTAACTGTTTTTAAAAATGCACTAGTTTCTCAACTGGACATGGTGACTCATGGCTATAATCCCAGCAGTTTGTGAGGATGAGGTTTGTGAGGACTGCTTGAGCCCTGGAGTTCAAGACCAGGAGTTCGGGTCAACATGGCAAAACCCTGTCTCCACAAAAAAAAAAAAAAAAAAAAAAAAAAAGCAAAAATTATCCAGGCGTGGTGGTGCATGCCTGTAGCCCCAGCTGTTCAGGAGGCTGAAGCAGGAGAATCACTTGGGCCCAGGAAGTTGAGGCTGCATTGAGCCATGATCATGCCACTGCATTCTAGCTTGGGAAACAGAGAAAGACTGTCGGAAAAAAAAATACATTAGTTTCTTAAATTATATAGAAAAGAAAATGTAGAATTACAGACCAAAATTACAATTATTATTATAGTAGCTTTTAGATTTACAATTATTTTTTAAAAGTATTAGTCCCTTAAATCATATGGAATACCAAAGATGAAGCTACAAACTATTATTAAAATAATACTACCTTTAATAATTGCCCATATATTTACCTTTACTGAGATTTTTTATTTTGTCATATGGCTTTAAGTTACTGTGTAGTGTCCTTTCATTTCAACATGCAGAACTCACTACCTTTAGCATTTCTTGAAAGGCGGGTCTAGTGGTAACAAACTCCAGCTTTTGTTTATCTGGGGATATCTTAATTTCTTCCTCATTATTGAGGGACAGGGCTGCTGGATATAGGATTTTTAGGTCACAGGTTTTTTTTCTTTCAGTGCTTAGACTATGTCTGCCCACTGCTCTTTTGCTTCCAAAGTTTCTGATGCAAAATTTGCTGACAAATCTTGTTAATAATCCCTTGTATGTGATGTGTCACTTCTCTCTTGTTGTTTTCAAATTTTTCTTTTTCTTTGGCTTTTGACACTTTGATTATAATGGGTCTCAATGTGGGTCTCTGAGTTCATCCTACTTGGAATTTGTTGAACTTCTCAGATGTCTATCTTTCATCGAACTTCGGAAGTTTTCAGCTGTTATTCTACAAATAATCTCTCTGCCACTTTCTCTTTCTTTTCTTCTTCTGAAACTATTACAGTGTGTGTGTTGGTTCATTTGATGGTGTCCCACAGGTTCCTTAAGCTGTTTTCAGTTTTCTTCAATCTTTTTTCTTTCTATTCTTCAATGACTTGATAATTTGTACTTTCCTAATCTTGAAGTTTGCTGATTTTTTTTGTCTGCTCAAATCTGTCTTTGACTCCCTGTAGTGAATTTTTCATTTCAATTATTATATTTTTAAGCTTCTTTTTTTCTTCTTTTAAAGATAGGGTCTCACTCTGTTGCCCAGGCTGGAGTATAGTGGTATGATCAAAACTCACTGCAGCCTCAAAATCCTGGCCACAAATGATCCTCTCACTTCACCTTCCCAAAGTGCTTAAGTTACAGGCATGAATCATCTTGCTCAGTGTGGAATTTATTTTTGGTTTACTTTTAGGTTTCCTATCTTTTTACTGAAATTTCTATTTTGTTTGTATGTCATTTTTCTTGACTTTCTGCATGTCTTCTGCTGGTTCTTTGAGTATTTATAAGACAGTGGTTTTAAAGTAATTGTTGAGTAGGGCTGCCATGTTGTCTTTCTGTAGGACAGTTTCTGTTTTATTTTTTCCCCCTTAAATGGCTAGTACTTTCTTATTTCTTTGTATACTTTGTGATTTGTTGAAAACTGGACATTTGAAAGTAATAATGTGGTAACTCTGGAAGTCAGAATTTCTATTTTTCCCAGGGTTTGCTATTTTTTCTTTTTGTTTTAATTGTTGTAGGATGTCTCCATGTCAAGGATCAGCCTGACATGTAAACTTAAGATCTTCACGGTCTTTTCTGAGCCTGTACCTTTCCCTGGGCATATGCGGTAACTAATTTCCCCTGTGTATGCAGTTGCTTTTGAATGTCCTAGTCTTTAGTGTCTGGTTTCCAAAAGGGGGGAAAAAGAAAAATGAAGGGGTAGTTAAAGGAACCTGCCCTTTAAGTCGCCTTAAAGTCACTTGAGCTAGAGTGGGTGGGGCTTCCAACAATGAGAGGTGGGGTGTGCAACAAGGACAACTCACCTGTATCTGCACCTCCATGATCAGAAGCAGCAATTATCAATCAGAATACAGATCTTCAAATTTTGGAAGACAGGGTTCTTTTTCCCACCTTGGGTCCCACAACCTGCATTCAAGCTGCTCCAGGAACACATGTATGGCTGCATATGCCATGAGACTGGGAGATATGGGATGTGTAGCTCCTGCTGAGCTAAGAGCTAAAATTGACTGAAATTAACTGCAATTTATGTCCAAGCTTATCCCTGGAAGTTTCAAGTCTTCAATGGATTCCAGAGTTCTTCTCAGAACTCTTCCCAGTCTCACTTCATCAGATTAAGACTTCATCAGATTTCTCCTTTATTCATAATTATTAGTTTTTAAAAATCATCACTGGATATTGAATTTTAACAAATGCCTTTCCTGCATTCATTCAAATAATTATATGGTTTTTCTTTTCTAGTTTGTTAATATGTTTAATTAGATTAATAGATCTTTTATGTTGAAGTGATCTTGCATTTCTAGAATAAATCCAGGATAGTCATGCTGTATTTCCTTTTTTAATACATTACTGGATTTGCTAATCTTTAGATAACGATATTTGCAAGCACGTTTACAACTAAATTTCTTTTTTTGACTATTACAAAAGTTCATTTAACAAAAAGTCTAATATGAAAATGTATATGACCTAATTTTTACATCATAGTAAAATAGGCCCTTTGGAGAGGCAACATGGATTTCTCTTCTGAACGGTCATTATTTATACTCATTTCAAGGCTTCTAACATGATGGTACTATTTCCTTGTATTACCACCATTCCAATATTGTTCTGCTGTCCACTATTTGCCATCTCCATACATTTATCTATCACAAGATTCATAAAGGGATCAAATCCCCACAATATTCCTTGGACGTGTCTGCCACCATTTAATTTCAGTTATAACTTCTTGTTTATACATTTTTTCAACTCCAGAGGGTGAGCTTTGCTCATGGTGTCTTTTCCATGGGCTTACAGGTCACTGAATTTCCTTTCTTGCACTTTCTTTGTCTGACTTTGATATCAAGGTATCAAGGCTATACTAATTTTATAAAATGAGTATGGACATTTCCTTTTTAAAAAAATTCTCTGTAAGAATTCATGTAAGATTAGGATGATCTAATTTGAGAAAACTAGTCTATTAAACCTCCTGGACCTGACATATAAGATTTTGAACTATTCATTCAATTTCTGTTTTGGTTATAGAATAAAGTTTTCTATTTCTTCTTGAGTCAGTTTTAGTAATTTACATTTTTCTTGAAATCTATCCATTTCATCAAGCTGGCATAAGGTTGTTCTAAGTTTTCTGTTATTTTCTCTGCTTAATTTTGTTTACGTGTACCTTCCTTAGTATATCTTTTATCATGTGATTTCTCCTTTTTTCTTTTCTATTTATTTAATTTCTGTGCATCTATATTATTATACTTTCTTTTGGTTTATTCTATATTTTATTCTTTGTAACTTAAGAAGTTGGATTCTGAGCTTATACATTTTCAGCTTTTCTTCTTTTTCTGATCTATGCATTTAAGGCTATAAGTTTTTTCTACATAACAATTTTGCTGTATCCTATATATGTTGATATGTAGTAGATTTATTATTGTTCAGTTTTAAGTATTTTAATGTGTAATTTTAGTCCATTCTCATCCTGTAATAAGGACATACCCTAGACTAGGTAATTTATAAAGGAATTATAGAGCTTTAATTATAGAGGTTTAATTGACTCACAGTTCTGCATGACTGGGGAGGCCTCAGAAAACTTAAAATCATGGCATACGGGGAAGCAAACACATCCTTCTTCACGTAGCGGCAGGAGAGAGAAGCGCAGAGCTAATGGGGTAAAAGTGCCTTACAAAACCATTAGATCTCATGAGAACTCACTCACTATCATGAGAACAACATGGGGGAACCACCCCCATGATCTAATCACCTCCCACGAGGCCCCTCCCCCAACACATGGGAATTACAATTCGGATTACAATTCAAGGTGACATTTGGGTGGGGACACAGAGCCAGACCATATCGTTGTCCATAATATCTTTTTTTACTCATGAATGTGGTAAAAGTATGGTTTTTTCTAAATTAATGTTTTGTTATCAATTTCATACTTTATTTTATTATAGTCAGAATATATGTTGTATAGCACCACTTTCTATGGTGATGGAAATGTTTTTTGTCTGCACTGTACAGTATGGTAGTCACTAGTCATATGTGGCTATTGAGCACTTGAAATGTGGCTAGTGAGAACGAGGACCAAATACACTTAATTTTTGATTGATTTAAATAGTCACATATGGCTACTGGCAACAATATTGAGCAGTTCATGTTTATAGAACACCCATGCTTTAAACTTGGTTGAAATTTGATTTATGTACTAATGCAGTTTTAATTTTTATAAATATCCCATGTGCATTTGAAAAGCATTTCATGTTTTCTGATTTTTGATGCAGTATGCAATATATGTCCATTAGCTCAAACCTACTAAATGTATTGTTCATATCTTCTATACTCTGATTTTGAACTGCTTGATCTACCAAATACTGATATCTGATAAATACTTTAAAGTTCTCAGATAAGTTTTTAAAAAAAACATGAAGTGCATTTGTCAATTTCCCCTTCTGTTCTGTTATTTTGCTCGTAGACCTTTGAGCTATGTTAAGTGCACACAAATGTGGAATTGTTATATCTTCCTAATGAGTTTAACGTTTTATTTTTTATGCCACAAACCTCTTTATCTCTCATGATGCTTTTTGCCCCAAAGTCTATTTTATCTGATATTAATGTAGGTGCTTCATATTTCTTTTGCTGGGTTAGTTTCTGGTACTACTGAGCTGGGATAGCTGGGGAAGGAGACTGACTGATATCCATAAAATGAGTCACCTTGTGTACCTAATTACCTTGAGGGTCCTCAGCAGTGAATGCCCTTTGGAGGACATTCATCTGGGACTGAATATCCTTATACTCCGTGCCTGTTCCAAAGCTCTATCACATACTTTTTCCAAGTGCCTGACTATCTGGTGGAAGTGTTAGCTACTGTCCACAAATTGGTGTAGTTCTGTGCCTTTGCCATGTGCTGCAAGTCTCATGGCTGCTGTCAGTTCACATATCTATTCTTTATGTTAGAAGGCAATAATGGCTTTTCCTTCACCCTGTCTTCCAAATGTCATTAATGCTTTTCATTGGCAAAATCTAAACAAGAACTCTCCAAGAATGGATTGTAAGAATTGTAGTGCCATAGTTTCACAGTCTCTGCAGTATATTTCCAATCTTTGCAATGTAGAGAGCAGCTTAGAATGATGGAGATAGAATTGAGCATGACACAGACAAAATTCAGCACAAAGAGTAATCATCCATTTTCAATATAGCTGACTCAAAGATGATTAAAGGACTAGGTATTTCTTTAGAAAACAACTGTGTCTAAAACTGACTTTTTTTCAATGACTACAAAGGTATATGTATTTGTTTTTCTTAGTGGGAATTATGCCTTCCATCTGTTTTTCTTAAAACATGTGAACATATTTTCTTATGATGAGGTTTTTTTTCTATACCATGATTTTGAATGGCTCCATATCTTGTATAATATAACTGTGACATAATTTATTTACAGTATCCTACAGTTAGACATTTAGACTGTTTCCAATTTGTCACTATGTAAATAATGTTGTTATGAACCTCTATGTAAATAAATACACATGGAATTGTTTTATTAAAAGGTATGTGTATTTTTAAGTGTTTTTCATTGTTTTCAATACTGAGAGTGTGTGTGTGTGTGTGTGTGTGTATATATATATACACATTTTTTTTTTTACTAGTTATGATAGCCAAAAAGGCTATCTCTTTTTTCCCCTCTCTCTAGTCCTTGATTTAGGAAGGCTGTTTTAATTAGTTTGTCTTTAATTACTAGAAAGACTTAACTTTCCCCTCATGTCTATTATCCATTTCTATTTCTATTTTTATTAGTGACTGACTTTTCTACACACACACATACACACACACACACACACTCACAGTGCCCTCATCATCATGTCATTGTTCTTCTAGAGACATCCATTGAATGGTTTATGGAATTCTTTTGTGTCCGATATAAATAAATAGCTTGTTATATAAATGACTGACTTAACTTCTTCCAAGGCCTTCATATTGCAGGATCTGCATTAATCCTTTTAACTCTCTTCTTCAAAGGCTATCATTAACAGCAGAACTACCTGAGAGTCTGTACGGAAGTGTTTTGAGATCTATTACATATAATCCCATATCTCTATTGTTGCTCTAACATTCTTAAGATTCACATTTATGAGTTAGTATTTTGTTTTTGTTTCCTTATCTCTGTTTGTCTCTGTATAAACTCTTTTGCTGTTACTTTGGAAGTCATTCCCAGTTTTTCATTCACACAATGTTTTTTATGTCATTCTCTTTGAGTTCTACTGCTAGGAAGAGACATAAATAGTTTAAGAAAAAGTAATAGTTCTTTTTAATTTTAGTTGCCAAGAGATAGTTTCCTTGGTGGTATGTTTTTTTTCTGTATAATGACTGCAATATGCCCAGAGTTTGTCATCTTACTTAGTTTATGCTGCAAAGATAGAATTGTTTTTTTACAAAGTTTACAATTGAGAAAATTAGAAATATACTTCCACAGCATTTCTAGTATATAAATATGATTATTCTCCACATTTGACATTTTTGAAGATTCCCCTTCTACATGGCTAAATTCAGTAGTGAGCGCCAGCTTCCAGTAACTCAGAACAGCACATAGAATGAAAAAGTCCCCGAAGTCCCTATAGTGGTTGACTATAACACCAAGTATATAAAAAGGTGAAATGATATACAGACTATCCTCAACTTATGATGGTTTGACCTATGGGTTTTCAATTTTACAATGGTATGAAAGTGATACCTATTCAGTAGAAATCATACTTCAAGTACCCATATAACCATTCTTTTTTCACTTTCAATATAGTATTCAATAAATTAAGTAAGATATTCAACACTTTATTATAATATAGGCTTTGTGTTAGATGATCTCACTCAATTGTAGGCTAATGTAAGTGTTTTGAAGATGTTTAAGGTAGGGTAGATTAAGCTGTAATGTTCAGTAGGTCAGGTGTATCAAATGCATTTTCAAAATATATTTTCAACTTACGATGGTTTTATCAGGATGTAACCCTTTTGTAAGTTGAGGAGCATCTGCATAGTTGGTTCTTTCCTTCCTTGTGAGCTGTACATTTGTATTATTCATAGTAAAGTGCTAGTCTCCATCTGGTTTACTTCTGACCTGTTTCTTGCCCCCTCTCTTTTTAGGATTTGCATAGTATTCTGGGAATTGAAACTGAGTTTAATTTAGCAAAACATGTTTAAGAATAAAGAAATCTGGTGCTGAGGAAACTTGTTATGCATTCCAAAGGATTTTTGAATTAAAAAAAAATTTAGAGACAGGGTCTCATTCTGTTGCCCAGGTTGAAGTACAGTTGCATGATCATAAATCACTATAATCTGATATTTCTGGACCCAAATGATCCTTCTGCCTCAGCCTCCCGAGTAACTAGGACTACAGGCATGTGCCACCATGCTTGGCTAATATTTTAATTTTTTTGTAGAGATGGCACCTTGCTTTGTTGCCTAGGCTTGTCTCGAACTCCTGAGCTTAACCGATCCTCCTGCCTCACCTTCCCAAAGTGCTGGGATTACAGATATGAGCCACCATGCCCAGCCTATTTTAGATTAACAAGGATAATATTTATTGTGTAGATAATATATAGTTACAAATAATGAGTCAAGTGCATAACATTTGTTCTTAGTAATACCCTGCAGTCCAATATTTTTCAGTTATTTGTATTAAATATAGGTAAATAAATATTTATTGAGCACCTACCGTGTGTGAACTTCTGTTATAAGTTTTCATTTGTTTGTTTTTGTTTTTGAGATAGAGTCTTGCTCTGTCGCCCAGGCTGGAATGCAGTGGTGCAATCTCAGCTCACTGCAACCTCTGCCTCCCAGGTTCAAGCGATTCTCCTGCTTTAGCCTCCCGAGTAGCTGGAACTACAGGCACGTGCCACCATGCCTGGCTAATTTTGTGTATTTTTAGTAGAGAGAGTTTCACCGTGTTAGCCGGGATGGTCTTGATCTCCTGACCTCGTGAACCACCCTGACTTGGCCTCCCAAAGTGCTAGGATTACAGGCCTGAGCCACTGTGCCCAGGCTGTAAGTTTTTAAGAAATACAAAGATGAATAAAACAGTCTCTGCTCTCTAAATATTTTTAGTCTAGTTTTTTGGTTTTGTTATTTTACAGAAACTGAAGTTTTTCTAAATAGTTTTTTAACAGCTTTATTGAAATATATATTCCACATAATTCACCCATTTAAAGTGTACAATTCACTGGTTTTAGTATATTCAGAGTATATTTAGTATATATAATTCTGAAATTATTATAATTTTAAGACATTTTCATTAGCTCCCAAAAGAAACTTTATACCTGTTATACCCTCCATACCCTTCCTACTCCCCAGCTCTGGGTAACCACCAATCTACTTTCTGTTTCTATAAATTTGCCTAATTCTATATGTTTCTATGTAAATGGAATTACACAACATGTGGTCTTTTGTTACTGACTTTTTAACATAGTGTTTTCAGGATTCATCCTATTATAGTATATATTGGTACTGCATTTCTTTTTATTGCTGAATAATATTTCATTGTATGGATATACCACATTTTATCTGTCCATTTATTAGTTGATACACATTTAGATTGTAGCTTTTCTAAATACTTTTATATGTAAATGTTGATTACCATAATTATATGTATGGGCTGATGTTAATGATAGGTTTCTTTCTTAACTTTAAGTTACATACAAACTAATGGCTATATATTTATAAATATTCCACAAATTCATTCTATTATTTATTTTCTCATTTAATAACAAATTATTTCTGTATTTTTAAAAGTCTCTACACCAAGAAGGAATATTTAATATGGTATTTTGCTTACATTGACAGAATGAGACTTCTTTGTATAAAGCATCTCAGTATTTGATACTGAGTGATAAAGAACTATCACAACTCAGGTATTTGTTTTATTTTGTAGCCTACGTAAGTCATGATTAATAGACAATCTCCCTCCTCTTCATTAATTCCATGTGTAACTCTTCAAGAGCCTTGAACATATAAACGTAAAGTTCAGAGTTATCTACCTAACCCACACCTAGTATACAAAGGCAGAGAAGGAAAGGATAATCAGATACCAATATCCACTGAAGTCTTTTCCATTACTCTCACCCATAATATCTACTCTCTTCCAAATCCTTTCAGATTTGTGCTCTGTCTTATCTTCCTGACCTGGCCCCTTATAACCTTTTCAACCTGCTCCATGCATACTGTACTACTTGCTATTCTTAAACATGCCAAACAGACTCTCCTACATACTTTTTTTGAGTTATGCCATACTGTACACACTGTATTATACCTTGAGTTATTTCTTATGATATATATTGGGCAATTGTTCCAAATGAACTTCCTCATTCTTTACAATTATATTTAACAAGAGGATGAACCATAATTTATTAATCAGTCCTCACTGATGGACATTTACATTGTTTCTGGTGTTTTGCATATGTATGAGTATATCTGCGAATGAATTCTTTGAAATAGCATTGCTGGGACAGGAATACATGTATTTGTGCTTTTCATAGTTTTCTGCCAAATTGCAGCCCAAAGATGCTGTATCCATTTTAATTCCCACCTGTAGTATCTGTGAGTACAAGTTTACATCTGAACTAATGAAAAGAATTATTACACTTTTGATCTTTGTAAATCCAATATGTGAAAAAGTTATCAATGTATTTTTTCATTTTTATTTGCATGACGGTAAATATCTTTTTATATTTATGGGGTCATTTAATATTGTGGGTTTTGTCAATTGCTTTTTTGTATCTTTTGTCCACTTCTCCTCCTCCAGGCATAGGTCTATGATTTATTTGGAACTGGTTTTTGTGTATGCTGAGAGCTAAGGGTGATGGCTCATTTTCCCCACACATGAATATTCAATTGATTTAGCATCACTTATTGAAAAGATCTCCTTTTCTCATTTATTGCAGTGGCACCTTTGTTGTAAATCAGATGATTGTATATGTATGGGTCTGTAGTCTTTTCTATCGGTCTGTTTGTACTTGTGATATCACTCTGTCTTAATTACTGTAAATTTTAATTATCTATTGGTGTCTGTTAGTGTAAGTCCCCCAATTTTGTTCCTTTTCAAGGTTTTCTTTGTTATTCTTGGCTTTCTGCCTTTCCATACAAGCTTATTAATTTGCATAATAAATATTTATGCAGCAGAGAAATAAGCTTGTTAATTTGTACAAGAAAGATTGCTGAGAATTTGATTTTGGTTATAATCAATCTATTGATCAATGGGGAGCATTGACACATTTACAATACAGAGTTTTCTAATCTGAGAACGTGTATATCCCTCTTTCAGTAACGTTTTATATTTTTCTGCAGAAGTCTTCAATGTCTTTCATTAGATTTCAGTGGTATGTTGGAGCCAGCTCCTACTAGTTCATGAGAGCCGATCGGGTACATCTCTTCCTGGCTCCACATTCAGTAAATCACATTGTGAGACTGAAGTGGGCCATGGTGGTAGTATTTATATCACAGAAATTGGCAAATGTCACAAATCAGGACTTTTCCCCACCTACCCACTGCTAAGAACTGGTTGTTAAACATGTGCCAACACATCACTTAGACTGATTACTAGATGATCAGGTTTTATAATGCTACATAAATATTTTTTCTCACTAAAAATAATTAAGTTATAATCTGCATACAGCAAAATTCACTTTTTAAATCTACTGCTCTGTGACTTGTGAGAAATGTGTATAATCACGTTATGACTACCACAATCAATATTTAAAACTGTTCCATTACCCCAGATAATTTTCTCTATCTCTTTAAAGTCAGCTCTGAAATTGAATGTATCACAGTTATTTATCCATTTGCTAGTTAAAGGAAATTTGGGTTGTTCACAGTTTTTAGCAAATATGAATAAAACAGATATAAGCATATTTGTGCAGGTTTGTGTCTGAACATGGGTTTTCACTGACTTTGGGAGAAAGCCTTCAGTATTCTAACAATAAATGTAACATTAGCTGTATTTGTAGATACCATTTATTGAATTAAGGAATTTTTCTTCTATTCCTACTTTTTGAGAGGTGTTTTTGGTTTTGTTTTCTTTCTTTAATCAGGAATGACTATTACATTTTCATACCTACTTTTATACATCTACTGAAATAATCATATATCTGTCTCTGTTATGCAATGTGGTGAATTACATTCATTATCTCTGAATGTTAAATTAACCTTGAATTCCTATAATAGATACCATGTGTTTGTGATATTTTAAAAATTTATGTCTAGATTTTATTTGCTATATTTTGTTTAGAGCTTTTGAGTTTATGTTGATGAGAGATACTGGCTTATGACTTTCCTTTTTTATAATGTTCTTGTCAGTTATTGGTATCAGAGAGAGTCTGACATTATAAAATAAGTTGAGAATGATCTCTTATTTTCTGTTTCTTAGAAGTTTAAGATTGCTCTTCGCTATTTTCTAAATGTTTAGAAGAGATCGCCAGGGAAGCTGAGCCTGGAGTTTCCTTTGCATGAAGGTTTTAAATTATGAATTAAGTTGTTTTCTAGGTATAACAGTATTCATAGTTATTTGTCTTATGTAGTTTTTTTGTTTGTTTGTTTTTTGTTTTTTTTTTTGAGACGGAGTCTCGCTCTGTCGCGCAGGCTGGAGTGCAGAGACGCGATCTTGGCTCACTGCAAGCTCCGCCTCCCGGGCTCACGCCATTCTCCTGCCTCAGCCTCCCCAGCAGCTGGGACTGCAGGCGCACGCTGCCACGCCCAGCTAATTTTTTTGTATTTTTAGTAAAGACGGGGTTTCACCGTGTTAGCCAGAATGGTCTCGATCTCCTGACCTCGTGATCCACCCGCCTCGGCCTCCCAAAGTGTTGGGATTACGGGCGTCAACCACCGCACCCGTCTGGTTGTTTTGTAAGTGATACTTTTAATTTGTTCATTTCATCAGAGTTATCAAATTTATTGTCATAAAATTACTCATATCTCCATATTATTTTTAAAATATCTGTAGGATCTATAGTATCTTTTTTTATATCTAATATGAGTAATTTGTGGGTTTTTTCTCTTATTTTCTTTGATCAGTCTTATATTATAAGTTAATCTCACTGATCTCGATTTCTAGTTCATTTATTTTTGACCATTATTTCCTATCATTTCTTGTCTTTGAATCTAATTTGATATTCTTTTTATTGTTTCTTGACATAGATATTAGCTTATGATTTTTTTCAAACATCTTTACTACTTTATGCATTTCAAAGTGTAAGTTTCCTCTAAGCAAGTTTTGTATTTGTCATCTTTTTAATATTTCAGTATAAATAAGATACTACAACCTAACATATTGATTCAATATTTATATGAAAAGGGTCAAAATAGCCAAGATTGATAGTAATTAGAAGATAAGAGGGCTTGTCCCATTAATATATAATGACTTTTCATAAAGCTGTTTTGATGAATATAGTATTGTATTGGTGCTGTCAAAGACAAATTGACAAATAGATCAGAACATTCATCAGGTCATTTAGTTTACAATATTTTCTAGTTTTCAGTATACTTTCTTCTTTATTCCATAGGTTATTTAGATTTATTGCTTAATTTCCAAACACTTAGAGATTTTCTTAATATCTTTTTGTTACTGATTTCTAGTTTAATTCCTTTATGATGAGATAACATATTCTTTATTATTATAATTCTTTGAAGTTTGTTGAGATCTGATTTATAAACCAGTACATAGGCTATTTGGTAAATGTTCCATATGAACTTAAAAAGAATGTGTGGTTCTATAATTACTAGATGTTAGATAGGTAAGGCTGGCTAATGATACTGTTCAAATCTGCATATTTACTGATTTTTGTCTGAATTTTAAGACAGTGGAAAGAAAATTCCTAGAAAGATAAAACGAACCAGAAGTATCTCAATAACTATCGAGCTTTACTGGTACTAATATAACAATAGCAATCATAACTATTAAATAAATTGAAGAGGGCAGGCACGGTGGCTCACGACTGTAATCCCAGCACTTTGGGAGGCTGAGGCAGGCAGATTGCTTGAGGTCAGGAGTTCGAGACCAGTATGGCCAACATGATGAAACACCATCTCTACTAAAAATACAAAAAATTAGCTGGGCTTGGTGGCAAGTGCCTGTAGTCCCAGCTACTCGGGAGGCTGAGGCAGGAGAATTGCTTGAACCTGGGAGGCAGAGGTTGCAGTGAGCCGAGATCGCGCCACTGCACTCCAGCCTGGATGATAGAGCGAGACTCCGTCTCAAAAAAAAAAAAAAAAAAAAATGAAGTGACAGTTAAAAATCATCTCACAAATAAAACACCAGGTTCACAAAGTTTTACATGTGAGTTCTATCAAAATTTCAAAGAACTGTTCACTCCAATCTTTTATTACAAACTTTCTTTTCTTTTTTTTTTTTTTTTTGGTAAGACGGAGTCTCACTCTGTCACCCAAGCTGGAGTGCAATGGTGTGATCTCAGCTCCCTGCAACCTCCACCTCCTGGGTTCAAGTGATTCTCCTGCCTCAGCCCCCCAAGTAGTTGGGACTACAAGCATGCACCACCATGCCCAGATAATTTTTGTTTTCTTTTTTTTTTTTTTTTAGTAGAGACGGAGTTTTACCATCCTGGCCAGGTTGGTCTCAAACTCTTGACCTCAAATGATCTGCCCACCTTGGCCTCCCGAAGTGCTGGGATTACAGGCGTGAGCCATCATGCCCAGCTGCTAATTCATTTTATAAAGCTTGCAAAACTTTTATAATAAAACCACCCAAGGACAAAATAAGAAAGTAAAGTTATAGGCAACTCATTTATGAATATATATGCACAGTTCCTAAACAAAATCTTAGCAAACTGAATCCAGCATTATACTATACCCTAAGACTATTAGGTTTATATAAAAAATGCAAATATATATCATTTGCTACATTGATATGTTGGACGTAAAAAGCTATATGATGACCTCAATAGATGCAGAAGAGATTATTTGATAAAATCCATTATTTGTTTGTGATTTTTAGAAACTCTTAGTAAACTATACATAGAATTTCCTTCATTTGCTATGATAAAATGTATCTATCAAACCAAGCCCAATAAAACTGTAACAAAAGTAACCCCAGTAGGAAAATATTGGAGACATTCCCTTTAAAATCATGAAGTTATGCCTACTGAAATCAAAAGTTATGCCCATTATGACCATTTCTATTCAACATGGCATTGAATGTCTAATAATTTAAGAAAAAGAAAAAACATACATAAAGATTAAAAAGTTGGAAACTGTCATTACTTGAAAATTGTATTTCTGTTTCTATATTAAAAAAAAAAACCCCAAAAGTATCTACATAAATTTTACAGGAAATAATAAAGTTTAACAAATGCTTCAATGTGAGACCAATGCATTAAAGCTAATTACAGTTTGTTATCCAAGCAACAACTAGAAAATATAATTAAAACAACAAATAAACCAGTCATAGCAACAAAAACTACAGTGCACCTAGGACTAAATGTAATAAACCTCTTCCTACTCCCCCAAATTATAAAAACATTACTGAAGGAGTTTAAAGACCAAAAATAGATGGAGAGATAGATCATGTTAATGTATTGGAAGACTTAATACCATGAAGGTATTGATTCATTTCAAATTGATCTATAAATTTAATGTAACTTCAGTAAAGAGTTCAACTAACAGATTGATTTTAATATTTATATGGAAAGGGTTAAAATAGCCAAGACCAATAATAATTAGAAGGATAAGAGGTGCTTGCCATACTATATACGATAACTTTTTATAAAGCTATTTTGATTAGGATAGTGTAATATTGGTGCTGATATAGACAAATTGATGAATGGATCAGAATTGAGAGCTCAGAAATGAGTCTGTGTGTGTGTGTGTGTGTGTAAAACTCTTACTTATGACAGAGATCTCATGGCAGACCACTTGAGGAAAGAAGGGGCTTTGACAGAGCTCTGAAAAAATTTGTTTCTCATGTTTAAAAAAAATGGCTTTCTGTCTTCCACCCTACAAATAACAACTTCTGATGGACTAGGAATTTAAATATCAAAAGCCTACTTTAAAATTTAGAAAAGGCTGGGCACAGTGGTTCATTTCTGTAATGCCAGCACTTTGGGAGGCCAAGGCAGGTGGATCACTTGAGTCCAGGAGTTTGAGACCAGCCTGAGCAACATGGTGAGACCCCATCTCTACAAAAAATACAGAAATTAGTGGGACTTGGTGGTGGCGTGTGCCTGTAGTCCCATCTACTCGGGAGGTTGAGGCAGGAGGATCGATAGAGCTCAGGAGGTGGAGGTTGCAGTGAGCTGAGATCACACCACTGCACTCCAGCCTGGGTAACAGAGTGAGACCCTGTCTCAAAAACAAAAACAAATACACTTAGAAGAATATATGTGACTATTGGCTGGATGCGGTGGCTCATGCCTGTAATCCCAGCACTTTAGGAGGCCGAGGCCGGTGGATCACGAGGTCAGGAGATCGAGACCATCCTGGCTGACACGGTGAAACCTTGTGTCTACTAAAAACCCACAAAAAAATTAGCCGGGCATGGTGGCGGGCTCCTGTAGTCCCAGCTATTCAGGAGTCTGAGGCAGGAGAATGGCGTGAACCCGGGAGGCGGAGCTTGCAGTGAGCCGAGATCACGCTACTGCACTCCAGCCTGGGCGGCAGAGCTGACTGTGTCTCAAAATAAAAAATAAAAATAAAATATATGTGACTATCTTTCAGATCTTGTATATGGAATCATTTCTTAAACATGGCATACAAAATGTTAACCATGAAAGAAAATATTAATAAAATCTATTACATTAAAATTAAGAATGCCTTTTCATCAATTATAGCTTAAGGAAAGAAAATGAAAAGGCAAGCTCTTAGAAACTAGAAGACTTTTGCTACGCATATAACTAACAAAGGGCTAGCATTCAAAATACATAAAGAACTACAAATCAGTGAGAAAGACAAACTACCTAATAGAAAAATGGATAAAAGGAGATGCTTACCGTATTAGCAATTAGAGAAATGTATATCAAGACCACAGTGAGATACCAATTTATACCTCTGCAATTGACAAAAACAAAGTCAGATAAAACCAAGTGTTAGAAAGGATATGGATCAATAGGATGTTAAACTGATGGTGGAAGCAAAACATTTATATAGCCACTTAGAAAAAGACAATTTTGCATCATGTGTTAAAGTTGAATATTTGAAAAACTTACAACCCAGAAATTCCATTTCTATGTGCATTCTCAAGTACCTTTTGCATATGTGTAGTTTGTTACAAACAATTATTTCAGTCTATTGAAAGTCATGATCTAGTTTTCTGCACCAAAGATGTTTGTCTATCCAAAATATTATGTCTAGCTTGGGTCCGTGATTCACATTTGTGTGCTCAGGTCATAATTAAATCATAGGCAAGAAGCATCATCAAATAAAATGTTATTTGCTATTCTCAAAAAGGGCCTTTGTACTGAGGCTGAAATTAGGTGGTAGGTAGGACTGTAATCAAACATGAATAGATAATAGTATTAATAACCGTCACCATTAATTAAGCATGTACTGTTTGTCAGATTCTTCAATTTTTATTGAATGGAAATGACTTTGTTTAGTCTTCACAAAGGCTTTCTGATATGGGTACCATTATTAATCTTTTTAAAATGGAGCATACTGAGCCATTGGGAAGCTAAATAATTTCCACAACTTTATGTTGTAAATTGTAAGGCTGGGGTTTAAACAAAGGCTCTCTGACTCCGGCACCTGTGATACGGCAATAGAGAAGCTATTATCTTTCAGATAAAAAGTCAACTTTTCTTAACTTTGCAGAGAGAACAACTCTGATTCGTGGCTATAGGCAAAGGTCTGTTGTCTCTAGATGCTTTGTACGATTGTTCAGAAAGTAGTGGTGTATGTTTATCTCTACTCATGCAAAACTAAAATTATGTATTTTCAGTATTTCAATAGCATTATTTTATAGATGAACAGCAATAAAGTTATCAATGTGATATATGTCAATGTGATCTGAAGACTTATTTAAAATTATGCCAAGAGATATGATTGCCTTCCTTTTATCTAGTTATAAAACTTCTTATCAAATAGACATCATGAAGAATGTCTACCTAAAGATATTTTCAAAAATTTAGATAAAAGATTATTTAAGAGTCCAGTTTGTTTCAAAATTAGTATTATTGTCTTAGTCACCTTGGGCTGCTGTAACAGAAAATCATAGACTGGGTGGCTTAAACAACAAACATTTATTTCTCACAGTTCTGGCAGCTGGATGAGATCAGAATGCCAGCAGGGCTGGATTTTTTGTAAGGGTCTTCCTCCTGGTTCATAGACTGCTTTCTTCATGTATCCTCACAATTCAGAGAAAACAGGCTCTGGTTCCTTAGTTGCCTTATAAGGGAACTAACTCTATGATGGGAGACCCTCATTACTTAATCTAAGCCTAATCTAAGGCCTCCCAAAGGCCTCATCTCTAAATACTGTCACACTGGGGATTAAGGTTTCTACAATAGCAATTATTGAGGGTTTCTTTGAGGCTAGATCATATATCTGATCTGAGGAATTAATTGGTGTATGTATAGACTTTCTGTTCTTATGCTACAAAGCAAACGAGCCTAGGTATGTATTGTCCAAAAGTTATTTGATTGCTACCAAAGAGGCAGAATTTTTTTTTTTTTTTTTTAATCGTAGTAGAAAGATCTGGGATGAAAGTTTTGACTCTTGCAATCTAATCCCAGGTTGGCAGTTACTGTCCATGTGAACTTGGACCTGTAATCTGTCACTTTCTAATAGTTGTGCTCCTGGGAAATTTAATTAGATTCTTAATTTTCTCATATGTCAAAAATACAGATAATAATAAATACCTTACTGGAACATTACAAGGATTAAATAAATAACATGAGAAAGATATAGAAATCCTATATGAGGAAGTCTACCATTTCCTTCCTTCTAAATTCCATTTCCATCTCTTGGGCAAGGTCAGTCACGTCTTTGGCTTTAATTTCCTCATCTATAATAATGCCAATAGCATGCTTGAGAATCTGTGATTCCGAGCCGTTCTATGTATTTCTTCCTATGTATGTTCAGCTTTAAAAAGTATTGCAAGGATCCTTTATGTAAATAAGCTATTTCTGGGGGATAAAGAAAGTGTGAACTAAAATCATTTTATTCCTCTGCTCCAAAAGTAGAGTGCTTTGCTTTGATTTTCTTTCTGACTCAGCAAACAGAGACATCTGCACTGACTTAGAGTTTTCTTGAAAGTTTTTTTTGTTTCAGTCATATGATCAGAAAGAACAAATGTAAGTCCTTCTGGAATATAGTGTGAATGACATTAAAATATGTCACTAAAACAAACATTTCTTTTCTTTCTTTCTTTTTTCTTTTTTGAGACAGGGTCTCCCTCTGTTGCCCAGACTGGAGTGCAGTGGCACAATCACATCTCACTGTAGCCTTGACCTCCTGGGCTCAAGTGATCCTCCCACCCCTGCCTCCTGAGAGCTGGGACCACAGGCACGCACTACCACACCTGGCGAATTTTTAAATTTTTTGTATAGACAGGATCTTGCTATGTTGTCCAAGGTGCTCTTGACTCCTGGGCTCAAGCAATCTTCCCACCTCAGCCTCCCAAGGTGCTAGGATTACAGGCATGAGCCATGGCACCCAGCATAAAGTGAGCATTTCTAATTCCAGTATCTCCTGTGTCAGATGTTTGAGAGTTGAGAGATACATATACATTTCTTGGCACTTTGAGATGATTAGCTGAACCAGTCACTGCTCTGTTCAACAGGTGGATTTTCGGAAAAGACATATGAATGGAGCTCAGAAGAGGAGGAGCCAGTGAAAAAGGCAGGACCAGTCCAAGTGCTCATTGTCAAAGATGACCATTCCTTTGAGTTAGATGAAACTGCATTAAATCGGATCCTTCTTTCGGAGGCTGTCAGAGACAAGGAGGTTGTTGCTGTATCTGTTGCTGGAGCATTTAGAAAAGGAAAATCATTCCTGATGGACTTCATGTTGAGATACATGTACAACCAGGTATGCAGGAAGTACTTCAAAAAGTTTTCTTTCTTCTGTGCTTCTGTCACTTTGTGTTTTTTTTAATGGTGTTCAAAATGTTCATTTCTATTATTATGTACCCTATATATGAACCAGCTAAAGCAATGCTGTGGTGTAACCATTCCAACCTCAGTGCTTTGGGGACCAAGCTACACAGACCAATTTTCTCTGAAGCTGCTTTGTTGCATTTCCCTTAGAATATGACTTATATTTTTATTCTTTAAAAAATAGACACAGAATATCCTGATTATACTTAAATGTTATAGTGTTTAAAATGTCACATAACTTTTGTATTGTAATCACTTTTTTCCAACATTTAGTATGACATATTTCAAGCATATAGCGAAGTTAAAAGAATTTGATACTAAACATCTTGGTATCCACCACCCAGATTCTACCGTTAACATTAGTATTCCTGCGTTATCACTTATGACTCCATCTATTCATCCCTCTTTCCAGCCATCATTCCAAGTTATTCTTTGATGCATTTGAAAATAAATTGCTGGCCGGGCACTGTGGCTCACGCCTGTAATCCTCAGCACTGTGGGAGGCCGAGGCGGGTGGATCATGAGGTCAAGAGATCAGTACCATCCTGGCCAACATGGTGAAACCCCATCTCTACTAAAGACAAAAACAAAAAACAAAAATTAGCTGGGCATGTTTTCCTTGTCCTTCAAGGTTATTTTTCAGGCTTATGGTTTTTATGAATATCTCAATGTAGATCATTGACTCAGAGTGAATGTTATAGAAATGTTATTATGCTAATTAATAATCACAATTTATTCATTGAAGTATGCATCCCAAGACATTTTTCCAGGTAATACCTTATTGGAAAAATTTCAATTTCCACCTCAATAGTAATTATTTATTGACTACCTGCTAAATGTCCTAGATTATGCTAGGCACTATGGTGGATACCAAAGAAAACATACCATAGATTTTGCATTTAGGCATCTCACGGTTTGGCCAAGGAGACAGAATAACGATAGGTGAAATATTTAGAGCATCATTACATGGTGATACGGTGATTAATATATTTATTTATTTATTTATTTATTTTTTGAGATGGAGTTTCACTCTTGTCACCTAGGCTGGGGTGCAGTGGCACAATCTTGGTTCACTGCAACCTCTGCCTCCCGGGTTCAAGGATTCTCCTGCCTCAACCTCCCAAGTAGCTGGGATTACAAGCATGCGCCACCACGCCTCGCTAATCTTTTGTAGTTTTAGTAGAGACAAGGTTTCGCCATGTGGGCCAGGCTGGTCTTGAACTCCTGGCCTCAAGTGATCTGTCCGCCTCAGCCTCCCAAAGTGCTGGGATTATAGGCATGAGCCACCATGCCCGGCCTGATCGATATATTTCTAAGTGTAGTTCAGGGAAGGGCATATTGTGGGCAAAAGTAACTGGAGAAAACTTTATAGAGATATTTGGAGTTAGAATAGATTTTGAAGATGTGTGGATCTGGATCAGAAAAGGAAAAATGGACATTCTGGACTATGAGGAAAAAGTATGATATATGTATTAAACAGAGTGTACACCTTCTTCCCTCGAGTGGAAATTAAGTATTGGAGATGAAGAAAAAATAAGATTGAATAGGTTATTGAGGCAGATAATAGAACAAATTCATAGAAGAACCAAAGCACTTGGTAAGGGTTTAAAATGCCTTTTAGAACAAGATAAGATATAATTAAATAAGTTTTTCTCTAAATTAGTTTATGTAGATTTTTTATCAGTCCAAGTAGTCCTCTCCAAAATTCCTCTGCATTCGTTAATGTAAGGTTTTAGATTGGAGAATTATCTAATGAGATCTTCCAAAAACTAATAACTTATTCTCTGTAACAAATATCAAAATGGGGGTAACTACTATCAACCAAGGTCACCAATTACTGACTTACTAAATCTATGGGATATTTTCCATTCCTTATCCAACTTGATCTTCAGCCTTTATACAATTGATAGTTTTTCCTATTCTCTCTTCCTTTGGCTTCTCAAACCCCACTTGTATCAGTACTTGTCTACTCCTTCCTGCTGTCCCGGCCCTGGTCAGGCCCTCAATCATATTTTTGACCTTTATTATAGCACCCACCCCTTATCCCTTCTAGCTATCATTTCCCTTCCCTACTAACTACCCCTACCTACTTCTAGAATAGTATCTCTCTACCACAACTATGATGATAATTCATCTCTGCTTCTTCATAACTTTCCATTGCCTGCAGGATAAAATCTGACTCCCTTAAGCACCTTACAAGGCCTTTCAGAATCTGGCCATCTGTCCAGCCTTTTCCTGCTACTTGCTTCCTCCTGCCCCAGAACCAAAGCATAATATGCTCTCCACTTCCTTCCTTTCTGCCTGCCTGCCTGCCTTCCTTTCTGGAATGCCTTCTCCAAATTTGCTCCTCTGAAAAATTCCTAAATATTTTTCAAGTCTTAGCTCAAACATCCTATGTGGTCTTGCCTGACCAAGGGTTATTTCTTTTTTATGCTACCATTTATGCATTATATATACTTCCATTTTGGCATGTATTTATTGCATCATAATGGTTTGTTTGCATGTCTGTCTTGCTGTTAGGCTGTGAATTTCCTCTGGTCTGCAATGATATCTTTTCATTTTTATATCCCCAGGACATATCAAAAATGTGGCAGATGGTTGCTCCTCTGTAATTATTTTTTGGATGAATAAAGTGATTGTATTGATGCAATAGATGTGCATATGTTGTTTCCTTTTAACTAGAATTGGAGAGGGATAAGAATCAGAATGGATGAATGGAAAAAAAACTATACACACATATCAAGTTCCATGTCACAGACTTTATTATTTTATAGGAATCAGTTGATTGGGTTGGAGATTACAATGAACCATTGACTGGTTTCTCATGGAGAGGTGGATCTGAACGAGAGACCACAGGAATTCAGATATGGAGTGAAGTCTTCCTTATCAATAAACCTGATGGTAAAAAGGTATGACGCTAACTTCCTAAATAAAATTGAGTTTTCACTTATAACAGTTACTACTTTTTAGGGTCCTTGAAGATGCGCTTTTGAAAATTAATTTTGATCATTTGATGTGAAGCTTAAAATGAGGTAGCATCCTATAGCATGATCTTTGTTTCCCTTTCTTGTGATCAGGGTAGGCAAAATTATAAGGATGATAGAATAACAGATCAGCAAGTAACATCTGTATTTTGTTTCACTGCTACATAAAGTTTCTGTAATGTTGGATTACTAGTAAAAATTACTTATAATAGTAATCAGCAGTTAATATTTTTATTTTCTGTGGCATTCATGGTATGTATAAGAAATTATCTAAAATAGTATTCATTAATAATGGCTTGCTTTAGTTCTTATGATAATATTATGGTAACCCTAATGACCTAGATGTTCTATAAAATATCAATAATGTACTCTTCTTGCCTGTAGGTTGCAGTGTTATTGATGGATACTCAGGGAACCTTTGATAGTCAGTCAACTTTGAGAGATTCAGCCACAGTATTTGCCCTTAGCACAATGATCAGCTCAATACAGGTATGAAATAAAATAAAGCCATTTTGATGATGTTTCTTTAACTAAAAATTATGAGTATATGTGTTTCTATATACATGTGATAATGAGATAAACAACAGAAATTGGGAATCATATATATTATTTGACTCAATTAGCATGCCAGTTCTTGTGATTTCTGTAAGAGTAGAATTGTTTTTGTTATTGTAGTCTAATTACTGACAAACTTTCAAATTGACTGCTGTGGTTAGAAAAGGTCATATTATCTTATTGGGATTTTTGTTGTTGTTTAAAGCCTACAATAAACTCAGTAACATAAATCTTATATGAGTGTACATTGAGACCATCTATTATAAGTTACGTTTAATGAAACAGGATTTATAAATATAAATTTTGTTCTACATAGCCAGTAGAAACATTTCTAAATGTAAAAACATTTACATGTGTTCATAGCTTTTAAAAACACCTTAATGTACATTTAGGAAAGTAAATATCTTGTATATAAAATTTATCTTTCTTTCCTTTTCTTTTTTCTTTCACTTTTTTAAAAGTTTTATTTTTGAGGTTATTGTGGGCTTTCTAAATTGTCCTGAAAATCCTTGTAGAGTTTTATTAGAACCGTAGAACCCATAGCATAAAAGATTTTAAGACTATTTTTAGATATTTTCAATCCACTGGCAAAAGCAAAAAGAGAGAGTGGCCAAGGAACAGGGCAGATCAATAAAAAAAAGTAAGAGAGCTTAAAAATGCAGAAAAGGCAAAGTAGTTAGGATGAGTAAGTCAAGGATGAAATTATAAGCAAGCATAGAGAATGGAGCTAGTAAAGCAGCAACAAGGGTGTCATATATGGTTAGGACAAACAAGACAGGGTAAACAGAAGGAGGAAGGAAAGACTGAATTTATTAAATAAAGGACTTTAAAAGTCATAAAAAATGTTATGGTTATAACCTATTTAATCAACTTTTAAAAATTAACTTTTCTTTCAATTGAAAAATAAAAATTATATATATTTATCATGTACAATATGATATTTTGAATACATACATTGTATAAGCCTTTAAAATACCGACTTAATCTAATTTATTCATAATTCACAGTGTAAGCCATATTTATACAAGCCTATTTAAACCAGATTGAGTTTGCCTTTTCAGTATTACTCATTATTTATATTTGACCTGAATACATTGAATATTTTCATAGAAAAATCTGCTAACTCCTTACTAATGACTATTTTTTATTATGTGAGAAATGATGATGTTATTTAAATAAGTATACAAAGTATTCTTTCTGTATCACTATATAAACATATAAGCCTCCTTAACTTTTCTTTGAAGTTAATGATACTTATTCCCCTCAAAAAATGTCATCTTAATGCTGTGATCTGTTCATGAAGCAGCAATGCGTATGTATAAGGCTGTGAGCATGATATTCAGAACCTAACTTCCATGTGATGAAACTCTGTTCAGACATAAATAAAATGATTAATTGTGAAGAAGTCAACATGATTTTTCTTTTCTTTTCTTTTCTTTTGAGATGAGTCTCGCTTCGTCGCCCAGGCTGGAGTGCAGTGGTGCGGTCTCTGCTCACCGCAAGCTCGGCCTCCCAGGTTCATGCCATTCTCCTGCCCAGGCCTGCCGAGTAGCTGGGGCTACGGGCGCCTGCCACCACGCCCCGCTAATTTTTTGTATTTTTAGTAGAGACGGGGTTTCACCGTGTTAGCCAGGATGGTCTCGATCTGCTGACCTTGTGATCCGCCTGCCTCGGCCTCCCAAAGTGCTGGGATTACAGGCATGAGCCACTGTGCCCGGCCAACATGATTTTTCAAAACAAAATTTTCCATATGGCTTGCTGAGATTTAGATTGCTATTATTTTGTCTTGCTTGGAAGAATGAGGTTTTTTGACTCATTCTTTAGGTTCATAAAATAATTTTAATATTCTGTCTCCAGAGCAGATGGCTACTGTATTTCTGGAACCATTTTATAATCATTGTACATTCCTTATTGTCTTTTACTTCTTTTACTTCTCTCTCAAGGTCTTACAAATATCATCATGTAAGCAAGTATATAAGAAAGTTCATTTTTGTGATAACTGATATTTTTAAAAGTAGGGATTGATGAAGTAAGTGCTTAGGATGATGCCAATTATCTTATCATTGTGATTTTATTTCTTTATCAAGGTATATAACTTATCCCAAAATGTCCAGGAGGATGATCTTCAGCACCTCCAGGTAACAATATTTTCTTTTTTGTGTATCTGGTAGTCTTTGGAATATATATAGCAGAATTTTGGGGAATGATTTCAAAACATAATCAGATTCCGATTCTGCTGTTTACACAGGAACTATTGGCCCAATTAGGTGCCTGGTAATTACTACCCCAGACTGGTTAATTTATAAAGGAAAGAAGTTTAATTGACTCACAGTTCAGCATGACTGGAAAGGCCTCAGGAAATTTACAATCATGGCCGAAGGCAAAGGGGAAGCAAGGCACTTTCTTCACAAGGCAGCAGGAAGAAGTGCTAAGCCAAGTGGGAGGAGCCCCTTATAAAACCATCAGATCTGTGAGAACTCATTCACTATCACGAGAACAGCCTCCATGTTTCACTTACCTTCACCTGGTCTCGCCCTTGACACGTGGGGATTATGGAGATTATAATTTAAGATGAGATTTGGGTGGGGACACAAAGCCTAACCATATCAATAAGTAACTACCTTTCTCCCTAATTTGACATCAAATTTCATATGTGTTTTAGAAAAAGAGTCACACTGCAAGTCACAGACATTAAAAAAAAAACACAACTGAGGTGATAAGGCTCAATCTAGCCTCAGGAAAACTACAGAGCAATCACTGCTCCAAAAGGAGCAGAAACAAAGAAGCAGAGATTCGATTTACAAATAGTGACAGTACTGAGAAAGTTCCCAGGATTAGCACTAAGGAGCACAACTCTTCAGGTTTTATTATGCTCTGGGCACAGTGTATGTTTCTTCTCCTCTTTCGAATTCATTTCAAGATTCTCCAGGGCCAGGTGCAGTGGCTCACACCTGTAATCCCAGCAGTTTAGGAGGCTGAGGCAGGCAGATTGCTTGGGCCCAGGAGTTTGAGAACAGCCTGGGCCACATGGTGAAACCCTATCTCTACCAAAAATACAAAAATTAGCCAGGCAGGCTTGGTGGCACTTGCCTGTAGTCCCAGCTACTCAGTAGGCTGAAGTAGGAGGATCAGTTGAGCCGGGGACGTCAAGGCTGCAGTGAGCAGAGATCATGCCACTGCACTCCAGCCTGGGTGACAGAGTGAGACCCTGTCTCCAAAAAAAAAAAAAAAAGAAAAGAAAAAGAAAAAAGACAAAGAAAAGGACTTTCCATTCTTAAGCTAAATGCCTAATGTTTTTGTAGTAATCCAAGCCATTGTGCCATTAAATTTCCTCAGTCAACAGCTTTTGTAAATATATCCTACATACTTTACATCTCTCTGGTCTAATTTATACACATTCTGCTTCTAAAGGTCATTTAGCATGTTTCCTTCTTCCCTTTTGTCTCCCACAAAAAATTAACCCACATTTTAGATATAAAAGGTGTTCATTTTAAAACATAAAAGGTGTTAATTTTAAAAATAAAATGTAAATTTTATTTTTAAATGTACTTTATGTCTTTTATTCTTAAATATCTAATTACCATGGCTCTGCTTTACCTATTCAATGCTTATTTCCTGAAAATGATTATTATAATCTTCTTAATATAATATTCTGTTATAGCTAGGGGAAAAAGTAAATGAAAGAAAGCCAAGAATTAAAACTTTGCAGATGCTAAAGTTCTCTCTCTCTCTTCTCTCTCTTTCTCTCTCTGTGTGTGTGTGTGTGTGTGTGTGTGTGTGTGTGTAATGTTTTTTCTAGCTTTTCACTGAGTATGGCAGACTGGCAATGGAGGAAACATTCCTGAAGCCATTTCAGGTGAGTGAGGGTTAAATGATGGTAAATTCTTACTAGATTTTCCTGAAGACTGTAACCAGGTATATTAATTAGGGTCATGTTTCCTTTTCTTTTTATTTCATTGAGAAAACATTTTTGACCTATTTTATGCTATTTGATGCAAGATAGAATGAGATAGAAATGAGGAAATAGAATTTTTAAGAATTATTTTTTATAAAAGAAATGTGGAAATGAAAGATGAATTAGGCATTCTGGTTCCCAGCAAAATGTCAGCTTTTTTTTCCTGAACTCAAAGTGACTGTCAAAGTGCTGGGATTAGAGATGTGAGCCCCTGGGCCCAGCCTCATTTATGTACAAAAATTAAACATCCAGCCATATCTTATGAGATGTATTAAAACATAAGAACGTGTTAATTTGAAAATAAAAGGATGGAAAAAGGTATATCAGGCACATACTAAGTGAAGGAAAACAAGTGTCTATATTTTGTCAGTAAGAATTATTTAGAATAGAGAAGTTCATAATAATAAAAGGTTATTTCACCAGGAAAACACAAGAATTCTAGTCAGGCATGGTAGCACATTCCTGTAATCCCAGCTACTTGGAAGGCAGTAGTGGGAGGATCACTTGACCCCAGGAGTTCGAATCCAACCTGGGCAACATAGTGAGAGACTCTGTCTCTTGAAAAAAAAATTCTAAATTTTTGTGACAAATAGCCTCAAAATATATAAAGATCAATAGAACCATAAGAAGAAATGAGTAAATCCACTGAAACACCACTCTCCTAAGTATTGATAAGTCAAGTAAGCAGAAAATTAATAACAGTAGAGAAGATGTGAAACCTAGGGCTAACAAGCTTGCTTTATGGTGCATGTATAGAATAGTGTAAGTAAGAAAGAAAACATATTACTCTTAAGCATGCAAGGTGTATGTACAAAAATTTACCATGTATTAAGCCACAAAGCAGGTCTCCACAAATTTCGAAGCATTGAATTCATACTGACCTCATTCTGTCATCACAGGACAATTTAGTTAAAAGTTAATAAGAAAGTGCTAATTTTAAAAAGCATATTTTGGAAATTTAAGCACACAATTCAAAAATAATTCATGGGTTAAGTTCAACTCATAATAGATATAGGAAAATACTGCAAATTGAGTGCTTGAAAGAAAATATGCATATTGAACATTAAATGCTATCATGAAAATGGTACTTAGAGGGAAAAAATATAGCCATAAAAGTTTTATATTAGAAAAAAAGAAAGGCAGAAAATTAGTGATAAGTACAAATTAAGAAGAAAAAATAGGCGAGGCGCACTGGCTCACACCTGTAATCCCAGCACCTTTGGAGGCTGAGGCGGGTGGATTGCTTGAGGTCACGAGTTCAAGACAAGCCTGACCAACATGGTGAAACCCCACCTCTACTAAAAATACAAAAATTAGCTGGGCGTGGTGGTGAGCACCTGTAATTACAGCTACTCCGGAGGCTGAGGCAGGAGAATCACTTGACCCTGGGAGGCGGAGGTTACAGTGAGCCAAGATCACACCATTGCACTCCAGCCTGGATGACAGAGCGAGACTGTCTCAAAAAAAACAAACGAAAAAAGAAAAAAGAAAAAATAACAGACAAAGCTAATGAAAATAAGAAAGAACATTTATAAAAGCTATATGTCTCAAGATGGATCAATTTTAAAAACATAATGTGGATTGGAAAAAAGCTAGTTGCCAAAGACTATTTACAGTAGGATAACATTTTTTATAAAGGTCCAAAATGAGCAAAACTAAACAATATGTTAAGAATATAAAGACGTGTGATAAAACTATTAAAAAAAAAAGCAAAAGTAAAGTAGTATTTACTACCGGAGAGGAGAAATGGGGATGTATCAGGAAGGGACACACAGGAAGCTTCAATATTATTGGTATTTTCAATTATTTAAGTGGGTTTGTGGGTTCACGAGTATTTATTTTATTAATCTGCTTAATAGCATACATATATGTTACATGCATTCTTTTGTAGGTATCATATTATGTAATAACATTTTTCAGTCTAAAAAATCAATAGCATTTCTTAAAACCAGCGATTACAACTAGCAAATATAAGTTTTAAAATATATATACCATTCACAATAGCAAAACAAAACAAAACTCTTTAGTAATTAGCCACCAAAATATAAAGACCTTTCTGGAGAAAAATTCAAAGGTCTGTTAAAGACCATAAAGAAAAAATTGTATAAACCAAAGAGATACAATATGATCACAGATGGTATAATTTAATGTTGTAGAGAATTTAATTCTCAACAAATTAGTCAAACTCAGTGCAATTATAATTGAAATTACAACAGGATTTTTTTGTATATCTTCTACAACTCGTATGGAAGAATTAAGCTTTGTTTTGATTTGTCAGGTTTTCTTTTTTTTTTCTTTTCTTTTCTTTTTTTTTTTTTTTTCTTGAGATGGAGTCTTGCTCTTGTTGCCCAGGCTGGAATGCATGCAATGGTGTGATCTCATCTCACTGCAACCTCCACCTCCCGGGTTCAAGCCATTCTCCTGCCTCAGCCTCCCAAGTAGCTGAGATTACAGGCGCCTGCCTCCATGCCTGGCTAATTTTTCTGTGTGTTTTTAGTAGAGATGGGGTTTCACCACGTTGGCCAGGATGGTCTCAAACTCCTGACCTCAGGTTATTTGTCCGCCTCGGCCTCCCAAAGTACTGGGATTACAGGTGTGAGCCACTGCACCTGGCCTTAAGTCAGTTTTTAAGAAGGAGATCTAAATTAGGGGGCTCAATACACACTACAAAGCCATAGCAATGAAAATGGTGAGGTCCTACACAGATACAAGAGCAAAGCTCAATGGAACTAAACAGTTTAAATACACTCATATATATATGGGAGCCTGGTAGTCAATAGAGGTGGCATGATAAACTGGTGGGAAATAAATGGGTTAATAGTTGGGTTTGGAAAAACGAGTTCACTATTTGGAGAAAGAGCTGGATTTTTACTAAATACCATAATAGAAGTAATCTCCAGATAGATCAAAGAACTAAATATGAAAGTTAAAACTATAAAGCTAATAGAAGAAAGTGCTGGAGAATATTTTTCTGAACTGAGGTGAAGAAACATTTATTAAACCCTCCAAAATAAACCATGTAGTAAAAAATCGATGCATATTACTACATCAAAATTAAGTATTTCTATTTATCAAACGACTTTATAATCAAAGTGAACAGATTCGTAGAAGATATTGACAATGTCAAAGTCAACAAAAGATTACTAGACAGAAACATACAGGAAACCTGCAAGTAACCAAAACTTGGTTCCCAGTCAGAAAACAGGCAAAGAATATTAATAGCCAACTCACAGAAAGGAAACCTGAATGGCTAATACATTTTTGAAGGGATGTCAAGTCTCACTGATAATGAGATAAATATTAAAACAACGATGAAATACCACTTTATACTCATTAAACAGGCAAAAAGTGGAATATGGAGATGATACCAAATGAAAGCTAGGATTTGGGTAAATGGGAACACCCAGGCCATATTGTTGGAAGTGCAGATTGGAGCAGCCATTCCGTGGAGCAGAGGAAATATGTAAGGATATTTACTGATAGAGTAATAGTAGCAGGAATTTGGAGACAATTTAGGTGTCCATCATTAGAAGAACGGATACATTAAAATTTGGGGAAAACATGCTCTGGAATACTTTGCAACATCTAAAGGCAGTGAACCAAAAGTACATAGAGTAGCATGAATAGAACGTTAAAATTTGTACTGAAGTAAGCAGGAAAAAGTATGAGATTTATAACATGATACTATTTATGAATATTTAAAATGCTATACATACACAAAATAATATATATTAAAGTGAGTGTGGATGGGAATGAATAGTTGAGGAATGGGAGTGAGGATCTGGGAAAAATATGATGAAGTGATGTAGCACGGAAAGATGATGTATGCTGTGATGAAGGAGTATGAATTCTCCCCTGAGGGCTCGGGAACCTGGTGCAGGCAGGAGGTGAGGTAGAATAAAACCAGTCTTGCTTGCAGTCTTCTATATGTTTTACAATATCTACTAGACTCTGTTGTCTTTTTTATTTTTAATCATTTGTTAGGTTGATAGTCGAAGTGTTGTAAGGCTATTGTTTTGATTTTCTTCTTCTCTAACTTGTTACTGAGAACCACTGGCAAACCAGAGTAGGGAACTCCATTGTAAATTACGGAAAGGGACTTTAGGTCTAACCAGCAGATGTCACTGCTCCTTATATTTTGCCAGACACACGAATACTGGAAAAGACCAATCAATGCTGTGATAAAACAGATGACAGATAGGTAAATATTGATAGAGTTACTGCTTTTGGTTAAAAAAAAATGAGTTGAAAACAAACAATGGAAAAAACTTTAAGAGATTACCCTAGTTAGTAAACTGTTGGCATTATGAAATATCAGTGAAAAGAAAAAGATTTTGCTGACTGAGTCAACAATGACTCCTAAACATGTTTGGACTTGTAACTCTAACCATCTGAAATTGAAATGAGAAGCTCATTAAGTAGTAAAGGTGGCATCCAAAGCCATTTTATAATATTTTAGATTAAAGCAACCAAATCCAAAACAAAAAATACTATACATTATAAAATCAAAAGATAAAATGCAAATATATTCAAATCTCAAAACATACATGAGTTAAATAATTCACATTTCAATTAGAAAAAGCGTAGAGAAAAACTGCAAAGTAAAATAACTTTTAAATGAAATTTCAATTAGGCAATCTTTTTCAGGTCACCACCTCCACCCTCTTCTCTTTGAGAAGTTAACAGCTTTATTCATTTGGGTAAAGGTGTGGGGAAATTTTAAACATTGCCCGAGACACTGAGGTGAGGGGTAATGAAATTTTAAAAATAATTTTGTATTATAATTAAACTAAGGCCAGGTGCAATGGCTCATGCCTGCAATTCCAACACTTTGGGAGGTGGAGGCAGGAAAATTGCTTGGAGCCCAGAAGTTTGAGATGAGCCTGAGCGACATAGTGAGACTGTATCTCTACAAAAAGGGAAAAAAGAAGAAAAAAAAACCTCCACAAAGAACTACAGCGCCTGTAGTCCCAGCTCTTTGGGGGTGGGGGCTGAAGTGGGAGGATGGCTTGAGCCCAGGGGTTTGAGGCTGCAGTGAGCTATGATTGCACTGCTGCACTCCAGCCTGGGCAACAGAGTGAGAACGTGTCTCAAAAAATAAATAAAATTAATTTAAACAAATTTAAAATAGAAGAATTCTTAACTCTGAAACAGAGTACAATTATAAATAATAAACAAGACCTATAATAAACAACAAACATGAAGGCAATTAGCTGGGGAAATGAATAGCTAAATTAACAGATTAACTTTATTCTTTAAAATACCAATTTATATCAAGCTGTAATCAAACACACAAAAATATGTTAGTGTATTTTAAAAACCATGGTTTAAAAGAGAGAATTAAAAGCTAAGCGATTCAGTTTAAAAGCAATATTGAAGTGCAAGTTTAACCAGTGGTGTGCTGGTAAAATGTTTAAAAGTGGCTGGGGAGAAGGGAGGAGGTGAGCCTGATATATATTATTTGCTAATTTTTATGGTGTAAATACTTTTACCATGGCCAATTTCAAGCTACCATGACATCAACCAACTTGCAAAAATTCCTCGAAATTTAACAAATGCTTTTTGCAAGCTCTAATGAACCAGTTCTAAACTATGTAGCACACCCTGGAAGTATAATTCATATTAAGACACAATATAGAGTTATCTAAGTGACATTAGTTATTTTCTCACCTGTTTTGCTCACTATGAGTATTTGAATTTAAAGTATAAAAATCAGGCAGGAGCTACTTTATCAACATATCTATCTATAAAATAACTAGGTTCTTTATATTAGCTTCTCTACCTTAGGACTTCCAGTTTTTGTTGAGAATGACAATATTTTTTCGTTAATTTAGACATGGCTGTATATAATAACTGTGTAAGTTTTATTTGAGTAATAACACCCAGTTTGCTGTAAGAACCTAGAGAAAATATCTTGTCATATGCAATAGATTTGTGTCTATATTGGTATGTTATGAGTGTTTTTTTCTTGGTCATTTAGACTTGCATAAGCCACACCTGGCCCCACGTTGCTCTGTACTGGGATGGTCACATCCTTGGGTCAGGATCCCTACGACTATTTCTGGATGTTTTTCATGTTGTCAGACATTATTTGAAGTTCATTCTAAATACAGGCTGCTTATCAACACCAAGCAAGGCTGCCTTCCTCTAATGCTTTGTTAAATGATCAGCCACCAGTTACTTGTTTCCCCAGGAAAGGCTCTTTTTCCACTTGTATGGCTCTGTGGCTCTCTCTGTGTGTGCTTGTCACTCTTGTCATCTCAGTTCTGCTGGGCTGTGGTGGTGGAGAGGGTTTTCACTCTCATGTGGTAATACAGTAAGCTTGCTATAGGGCCTAGGCTAAAAACAGATCCCCCTTACTAAGAAGACCCTGCATTATACCTTTAAATGTACCCTTTGGCAATAGCAGCCCAGGAGTTTATGATTTAATCATTTCATGCCTTCTAATTATGTAGGCTATAAAGAAATAGAAACATTCCTCATTTGCTAAAGTGTATTATAGTCTCAGGATTCGCTTGAGTCAGTGTTTTAGATGTCAATACATTTCGCAGTGGCATTTCTACATTGTGGGTCTGTTTCTAGTAGGTTAGTCTTCTAAAGCCCGTTTAATCTACAGCAGATTTAAATAGTGACCACGATGTTCCTGAGCCTTGGTTCCTTTAAGCCAGTCCTGAATATATCTGATGATTCCTGGATCTCTTTGAGGCCCAGAGCCCTGAGGTAGTTGGGAATTTTAGCAGGAGTTAGGCTGCATGGCTCACAGAGAAGAGATGGGGCTGCAGCATATCTGTAACCTTGGTGATTGATGCCTAATTAGGTGTTTTAGACACCTGGGTTAGAATCATTTCTGAGCCATACCACAGTTCTACTGAATTGGAATCCCTGTGTTTAGACCAGGGAATCTGTACTCTGTATGTCATTCTTGAGCACATATTTGAGGACAGATTTAGCCACTGGGCACACTCCAGCAGACAGCATCTATGGCAGAAGGTTCTGGTAGCAGAGAGATAGGGCACTATTTCTATGTACATTTCTGTGTACAGGTAGTTAGTAGATTAAGGTTGGCCTCTAATAAGAAAGTAGGAAGCATAATCCCTAAAAAACTTTCCTTCACACAAACTTGACTTCTCTTAGAAGCCTTATTTCTTTCTTGAGCATATACTTTAGGACTATTTACATTTATTCTCTTTTCTTCCATCTCCTCAGTGTCAAGTACTTCACTTTCTGGAATTAATTCAGCCCAGTTTTCACCCATAGCATGTTTATTAACCATTTTTGTACACTTAAAAGCCCAGCAAGACCTTAAACTTTAGAAAGAGATTCAAATTCTCTTTGTGAGATAAAAGTAAAAACTCAATTCTTCACATTCCTTTCAGTGGAGATGTAATTATTAGTGAGCACATCAGTCTGTGCCAGTTTTAAGTTAAACTGAAGGTTGCTGAAAAATAATAGAAGGGGAAGCATATAATAATACTCTGTTACATTAAGACAGGTACTCTGTTTCTCACAATTTCTCATTCAAATGGGACCTACACAGGGCAATTAGGAATTATTTTACTCTAGTTTGCTTAATTATTTTTGAGGACCATTTATTCCCATTATTTGAGAATATCCATTTGCACAAAATTATTTGATAGTGATTTAAGCTACTTTGAAACAAAACATGTTTGGTCAAATATCTGTGATGATTATAACTGACAAGTCATACCTGATAAATGCATGACCTCACTGAGAAAATGAAAGGCTGATGTCTGTCAGCTTGGGCTGAAAAGGAAAGGAAATGATGTGGAAAAAGACAGCTGAGGAAGTTATCTACCCTATCCCATGTTCTGTCGAGAGAGCAATTTAGGTGATCTGAGAGCTGTATGGATTAGAAGAAATACTTACCTGGCTACACAGAACTAGGTCAGTGGTGTAGACTAGGATTCTCCCAATTTCTACATTTAGGTACCTGGAATGTCTAGAAGAGCAATAACAGCAGTTGATTGCATGCTTATTCTGTGCCATGCACTGTGCTAAGCATTTTTCTTACGTTGTTTAAATTAGTGATCATTACAGTTCTATAAAACAAGTAATGTTAACACTCCTTCTTTATTCTCATCTTTAATTTTTCTGTTCAATGAGAAGTACTGAGGCTCACAGTAGTTGAGAAACTTACTCCTGGTCACATGTATCTTTAAATTGTAGAGCTGACCTCAACCTAGGCCACAACTCAGAGCGCTTGCACTTAATTACCATCTTTTAGTGCTTCTCTTTGCTGTCTTAATCTGAGCCACTTACTGAGCTATATTTTATTGTCTTACATTTTAATGTGCCTATCCCCTCTCACTAATTAAATTATAAATGCCTTATTAGCAAGAACTTTGTCATTGACTTTTTGAAGTCTAGAGCATCTACCATGCTGTTAATAAAGCATGTGTTCAATAAATGTTCACTAAGGTGGTGGTATTTACATATTTGGGATTATAAATAGTCTGCATATACAACTCAAAATTGAAAGACCTGGATTCAAGATCTGGAGCAACTATTACATATCCAGCCCAGTATTGTCTCTTTATACTTTTAAGGTGAGAACTATAACCAAACAATATTAAGTCGTAAGTTGACATGAGAGTGTCCAAAATATTTGTACTGGGCATGGTCCCTTCTTGAACTGGAAAAACACAATCATGAAATTCTCCTTCAATAGATAAGTGTAGTAGAGTTGCTGCATTGAAAGTGTCACACTGATGGGTGGTAATACAAAAAGAAAATACCATATTTTGTTAGTTAAGACTAACAGAAAAATGTTGGGTGTTTTCAGTTAGCAATAGTGATTGTACTGTATGTGGTACCATCAAATTTAAAGGTGATCCTAGAGCATGGTCTGTAGATACTTCAAGTAATTAGATGAAGCCGTAACTGCTCTGAGGCAAGAAAGATAAGCCTTGGTTACTGGATCAAGCAATGGGCCACAAAAGGCACTGAATCTTCGCTGTTGTTGATTTAATACTTAGCATGGCTTTTCTTTTTAATAAAAAAGAAAGAGTTATGATAATTTGGAAGGATTGATCTGCCCTCCTATTAGCTTGTCTCTAATTTTTCTGCCCATATCCTTGGAGAGTTTGTGCAAAGATTCTTCATTTTTTTTTTTTTAAATTATACATGTTATAGGTATTCTTAGCTGCCTTGGGATACCAGTTCTTCCAGTGGATTTTCTGCCTGCAATATCCATAGACTTCCCTATCTATAGGTTCCTGATTCATAGAGAACAGAGGATATTTTGGTCTTGTTTTTATCTGAAGGGCCACAAATTTATTTTGATTTCTATTTTGCTAAATACCCAAGCCCTATGAAAAGTCAGTGATATACTGGAGATCTCCAAATTGGCAATTTCTCATTCAACCTTTTTTTTCTGAGTCTGTATTTTATATCTGAGCCTCATATGTTTTTTCTTCCATATTCATATTTTATGTCTGAAAGTTTCCTGAAGTCAATTTTTAAAGTTTCCTGTTGATTCATCTTTATTTTATTTATAATTTAGAATCTTTATCCAATTGATATTTAAGAGGAAGTCTTCCAAAATAGCCTTCTGTAATTTTTTTATTTTTCTTGCCCCCTAAAGGCCACTTAATTGTTAAAATGTATTATCATTATGTTTTAATGAACAGCTGGATTACTTAAATATTCTCCTGGTCTTTCTTATCCCACTGTTTTTAACCAATTTTTTTTCCCACCTGAAGGTCTAACAATTAAGTGAGCTAGTTGGAACAGAACTGATAGTTCAGGACAGTAAATATTTAACAAGTCTGCAACAAATTTTTATCTTTCTGGGTTAAAAGAAATTCCTTAACACTCAGCTCAAGACCAGTGTTTAAATTCAACTTCCATAGAATAGCCTTCTGATCTAGCAGTTTTAAGTAGATTTGGGCAGTGTGCCCATTCCTTTCCTGTGAAAATTCCTGAGGAAAAAGTAGCTTGTTTAGAAGGTCAGGGGAAGGAGCAGAAGGAACTGAAGGGATGTACTGAGTGGTAAAAATAAAACTGAGTGAAAAGAAATGCAAGGAAGGCAGGTTTCAGAAGGTTACAGTGTCAAATGTAGACACTGCATTTTGGAGTCAGCATTTTATTTTGAGGCCTCAGTTTATTATGTAAAGAATCTAACTAATGAGTGTTGGTATTTGTCTCAGTATTTAAAGAGCTCCTCTTAACTGTGTTGTTTATTTTTACATGTCCAAAGTTCACCATAATGGCCACAGTTATTCTCATTTTTTAAAAGTTTATTTACTATTATTGGTACAAAAATTAGGGTTGTCATTTAATAGAAATAGGAAGCAGAAATTCTTCCAGGAGGAGGTTGTAGTTTTGATATAGAGAAACCTGTAACATAAAAGTTAATCGATAGTATATGCTCATGAGAAGTGTTTTGGGTTCGTTAAGCAAGCAGAGGCTAAGACAGAGTTGTATGATCAATAATCTGACAATTACTGATTTCGTATTATGTACTATACAAAGTGACTCATGCATGTATTGACAAGACAGAGAGTGTTCTCTTGAAGGTTTTGTAGGGAATCTAAGGCAAAATTTGATTAATTACTTTTGCATAAATTGGTTGCCAGTCTACCAGACTTCCAACCGTTAGTCTTTGGGGCAGTGTGAACAGGACTGAAGACTTCTTAGGCCTATGCTTCCATCTGTTCTTTATAGAGCACTTTTGTATTCATTCAGTGATACAAAACAATTCAAGACAAAACAAAAACACATGAGACAAGACTCTGTACAGATTGTCAAATAAAAGAAAGCAAAGCAAGCAGCCAAAGAACAAGCAGGCTAATGGCAAAAATATTCATTGAATGGTGTGCCCCCAAACCAAAAGTTCTAAGAACTTTATACAAAAATTAGGTCTTATTATTGATCAGGTGAATGTACTTCCAGAACTAAAACTTGAATTACTCTATGCAAAGACTTAGGACTAATGACCTTATATAAAGACCTGTACAGTTACAAAATCCTAGGATAACAAATTAATTTAGCAACAAGAGCTCAATGAAGCAAATCAGAACTCAGATTGTTGTTGAGACAGACTCACCTGGAAGCAAACTGAAGGACAAATGGAATTTGGGAACAAGGCAGAAAGAGAATGCACCTACTAGTCTAAGAGTCACAGAGAATGCTGCCAAGTGAGGGCGTTCAAAAATGGTACAATGAGACTTCCAGAATTGGCAAAGGATAAGACCATCGCTCAAAATATGACTTAAAAAAACAAAGCTAAATTTATTGCTTAATGAAGTAGAGCTCTGCTGGTGAGGCATAGTCTCATTGAGCAAAGCAAACTGAAGACCACATGTAGGCGTCAGAGGCTTGTTTTGGAGTTTTGTGTGTTATGGGAGCAAGATGGGTTGACATCAATCTGAGAATATGTCTTTTGTTCAATGTGTTGGATATAGAGGTGAAAATAGTAAGTTTTCTGGAGTGAGTCTTTGACTACTTGACTGACTTTTAAAGCAATGAGGCTCTCTGTTGGCTTTTGGTATGGGTTGTTGATTGAAGTAATTGTTACTTACTTTGGGTTTAAAACCAGTTCTGGTGTTTACTTTTATCTGAAACTGAAATTAGAAACTGATTAAATGTATTAAAAATCAGTTCAGGTATTTACTGGCAGTTTTAGAAGATGTAGTCTTTTTCTGTGAGTGTAGGAATAATTTCATGTATTTATAATGGATGTGCACTTAAATTTACTGTTATTTTTCAAATAACATTTATTTCATATAAGCTTTTTATACTGACATGATCAACTCATGTGTTGATATATTCCACATACTTATTAGTAACTGGGTGTTATCATATTAATGTACCATAGTTTGTATAGCTATTTCTCAATTGTTGAGCATTGGATTTATTTCAGTTTTTCATGGTTACCAAGTCATGCTCTAATACTCCTTTTGAATAATTTCCTGAAAGATATAGTCTCCAGAGGGAAGCTAATAAAATTAATCATGATTTTAAAAAGTTAGATGATTATTTCATTTGTAAGCTAAGTATAGTATCGGTCCATCACTTGACCCAGTTGCCTGACTGAATTTAATTTTAAAAAGTATTTGTGGCTTCATATGTTTTTATCTGAGCAAATTAGGCTAATTTGTATTCTTGGTTTTTATCTCTACTTATATGCATACATGAGCAAATCAAGATTCTGCAGTGTAGAAAAAACTGATAGATTTTGACATAAAGACTGAATTTCATAGAAATCCATACATGATGAATGGAAAGCATATAAATTATCTAGGGAGGGATGGGGGATAGTAGGCATGCTCATCACTATTCATGAGAACCAATTATTAAATATACAGGAATTATATAAACCAGTTATTAAACTTTTAATAGCTTGGAATCAGCTATGATGGGTATATTTACACCACAGAAATTGGCAAATGCTACAAATCAACGCCTTTGTTTTTCTTTTTGTCAGAGAGTCAGTTTATCAGCACATCACTGGATGAGAACATCAGGCAGGAAACCTAGGAGCTGGAACATTGCCATTAATTTCATGATTACTTTATATATTGCTAATTTTAAAAAATGAAACTTTATATTTGCTTCTGTACCACACATGGTCCTCATTATTTTGAATTGGGAAGATGCTGAGTGAAAAAGAAAGATTAAAAGCTCCCAAGAAAAATGCAAAATACAGCCAAATCCACATACTTGGTTTCATTTATCCTGGTTCATGAACATCTATTTTGCAAAAGTTACTTCCCAGCCAAATCTATTTCCAAAATACATGTTTTAGGAAGAAATATTCAAAATACAAATGATTATATTTTGACAAAAATTGTGGCAAAAAATGGACATCTATTTAAAGTTAACAGGCTACTTAAAGAGGGTGGATGTGGGTATTTTTAATTCTTTTCTCTACAAGAATCCCTTCTCTCCCCCACAAGAAGCTACAAAACAAAATAAGAGGGAGGAGAGGCTCCATCTTATGGAAACAAGAAAGATCTGTAATCACACACCACTTAGAAGTGACCCTGTTTAAGGAAAAAAGATGTGATTCAAGGATTTTATGTCCAGCAAAATTGACTTTCAGGTATAAAGGGCCACAACTATTATGAACATGTAAAATTCCAAGGAATATTGTTCCCATGACCCTTAATGCAAAATCTACTAAAGAATGAATTTCAGATCAGCAAAGATGACATAAGGACTAGGAGTGATCATTAAATGTGTATTTGTTTGTGGAACTTAGACTAAACAAGGGACAAAAGGGAGAGAACATTATATGTAATGCCTATTTTCTTCAAATAAATAAATGAATAGATAAACTAAAAAGTAGGAGAATGAGGAGAGCATGTGCCAAATTAAAAAAAAAAAAGAACTTTCATTAAGTATTCCTAGTAGTTGATGGTGGTATCAGTACTGCTACTCTGCGACTGTTGGGTATGTATTATAGCATTGAAAAAATGAGTAATTATGGGATATCATAATTCAGCCATCCCTGATGCATTAAGAATCAAGACTCTCGATTCAAGATTATTGGATAAGGAGATCTGGATATAATATAGACATTCAGTGGAAACTCTATAGTCCTGAATTTGAATTGGGAGTGTCAGTATGAATTTATGAGATATTTTTTCACAAACACACACACAATTTTATCCTAGCTCTGCCACTGAAAAGGTCTAAAAACACTGACCAATGCGGCAGCACTTTGAGCATTATAATCTTGAAGTACCATATTTCACTAAAAGAAACCAGTGCTTCTTAGAGCAATGCCCAATTCTAGGTCTAAGGCAGGAAATGAACTTGGAACAACTTTGGGGAAAATAAAACTCTTATAAAGTTATGTTAGTTATTTTTTTTTGTTTGTGATACTTGCCAGTTTTTTGAATTTGTAATTTATATTCCTCATTCTAAATAAATACTCACTTTCAAGCCTAATTCTGCGTTCTTTTTCTCACAGAGGCTTTCCTCTGCCCCACACTACCCCACAGATTATGTAAGCTTCAGGCCCCATAAAACCTGGATTCCCACCTGCCTCTCTACCACATATGCATAATGAGAGCCCCTGAAGAAGAAAATGAAGCAAATGAGGAAACAATAAATGTAATAGAGGAAAAATATTTAAAGAGATGATAGAGGAAAACTTTTCTCGAATGAAACTTGAATCTTCATACTATTTCCCTAGGAAAACTGATACATTCCAATCAATATGAGAATATACTTAGTAAAGTTATTGAACTTTTAAGAACAAAGGATCCACACAGAGTTTTCCATAGCAATTTTCATGGAAAAAGATGAATGATAATTGACAAAGTTTTGAAAGAGTCACCCCAATAATTTTTATATCCTGCCAATTGTTCATTAACTGTGAAAGCAACAGAAGATATTCTCAAAAATGTGAGTACTCAGGAAATACAGCAATCCTAATACTGCTTCTTGGAAAGCCACATGGCAAAATTTGGCCCACTTTTATTTTATTAAAAATAAGAGCTCAGATATGGAGAAGTTGACAGTGAAAGGATTTTTGATGCAGTGAATCCAATTAAATATAACACTAAAGCCAAACAACTTTGAATATTGTGAGTATAGAGCAGAGTGTAAACATTTTAAACCCTGACATTCTGAAATTGATAATTAAAAAATGAGAAAATCATTTATTCAACAAATCTGTATTGAACACTGATTCTGTGCCAAGCACTGTACTAGGTGTTAAGGATACTATAATGAGCGAGAAAGAAATTCAATGTTTGCCTCCAGAAGGCTTACAGTCTATAAATAATGCACCATAACATTATGGTTTGGAGTTATCTATTTCTTTTTCTGTCTAGTTCCCCTTCTAGCAATAGAACTCCTCTTTCCAATTCCCTTTGGTTCAGGTGAACCTGATGACATTCACCCCTTACATAGAGGTGACAATTCAGACCATCCCATTCCTCTGACCATAGTGATTATTTCTGGACTAGGATTATATGATCAAATTGGGCCCATTCCTGGAAATTTCCTGAGATTGCTGTCATGAAAAACTGACTTGCACTGGTGTTGCTAAGCTAGCAGGGTATGAATCTGGATCTCAGTGGTCATCTTGGCCATCATGTAGAGAGGACTGTTCAGAGAGAGAAAGAGCCTTGATGTCATTTAAGTGTCCCAAATCCTTCTGAAATCACCTACACCACTGACCTTTCCAGTTGCAGGACCAATTATCTACTTTTTCACTTAAACTTGTTGGAATTGGATTTCATTACTTACAATTGAAAGAAGTCCACCAAATTCTAGTAGAAGTGTTATAATAGGGGAAGTTCAGGATGATATGGGAACACATAGCAATAGTACATATATAAATTGTCTTATAATTTCCATATGCATTTTGTAGTATCTTTCAATGTTTATTATATTTTAAACATTTTTACTCAAACTGCTTTTGGTTTTATTTCAAAGTTATGACATGTTAAAAGTAGAAGGAAGGGAGGAGTGGTAATAGGAAATCTGAGAATGCTGATTTTCTCATGGCAGGGAGTTAAAGGTGAAACATATATTTAAAAAGCATGACTCCAAACAAATCAGTAAAGACAAAAGACCTGATCAGCCTCTTCACAAAAGAGAATAAACACAAAGGGCCAACAAACATAGGACAATGTGCTTAATTTCATTAATCATCAGGGAAATGCATATTGAACACAATGGGCTAGGCTACTAAACCACACCCTCCAGAATGTTTAAAATTAAAAAGAGAACATCAAGCATTGATGAGGACAACATGTAGCATCAGGAACCCTCTAAGACTACTGGTAAGGTTATAAATTGGTACTTTGGAAAACGGACAATGTCAGCCAATCCTGAACATGTGCACACTCTCTACCCAGTAATTCTGCTTTAGTTATAAATGCAAAAGAAAGAAGACACAGAAGGAAGACCAGAAGACACATGAATGTTCGTAGCAACACTGTTCATACCAGTCAAGAACTAGAGCCACTGAAATGCCCATCTACAGAATGAATTAATAATTATTCACATAATGGGAAATTGTGCAGTAATGACTATGAATGATAAACAATTATGCAATAATATAATCTCACATATAACGTTGAGTGACAGAAACTAGACCAAAAGAATATGTCATGTATCATGTATGATTCCACTTAACGCAAATTATAAAAACAGCCAAAATGAACCGATGCTGTTAAAAGTCAGGCCCGTGGTTACCCTTGAGCAAGGGGTCATGACTGGAGGGTGGCAGGAGCAGGGGCTTGTGGAGTGCTGGACATTCTTTGTTTCTTGATCTAGGTGCTAGTTACACAATGTGTTCAGTTTGTGAAAATTCATTAAGTTATATATGTAATGTGCAGTTTTCTGTATGTGGACTAGATTCCAATCAAAGGTATAAAAAGTTAAACACATGACTCCCAGCTCAATGTTTTCCAAAATCTTTGTTCTTAACTTCAAGTGAATTTATTAGAACTTCTAATGGTAAAAAATCATTTACTTGAAATTCAGCAGTATTTTAAATGTCATCTTGTCTTCCTTTTAGTCAGTTAATTTCAAGTGCATTTTTATCCTTTTTATTTAAAATGCCACATACAAAACAGTTCCACATTTTATAAAACTGTTTTTCTCCTTTTTCTTCCTTTTAGCCCTCCTCCATTTGTGTATGTACCTAGGGAGATGACTGGATGATGTTCACCAAATGTTAATTATCGTTAAATCCAGGAGATGGGATTTGGGGTGCATTTTTTTTTTTTTTTTTTTTTTTTTTTTTTTTTTTTTTAATGAGACGGAGTCTCGCTCTGTCGCCCAGGCTAGAGTGCAGTGGCACGATCTCGGCTCACTGCAAGCTCCGCCTCCCAGGTTCACGCCATTCTCCTGCCTCAGCCTCCCGAGTAGCAGGGACTACAGCTGCCCGCCACCACGCCCAGCTAATTTTTTGTATTTTTAGTAGAGACGGGGTTTCACCGTGTTAACCAGGATGGTCTGGATCTCCTGACCTCGTGATCCGCCCGCCTCGGCCTCCCAAAGTGCTGGGGTTACAGGCGTGAGCCACCGTGCCCGGCCTGGGGTGCATTTTTAAATTTTCTCTCTGGACTTTGCTATCTAGTTGGAACTTTTTATGATGAGCATACATACATATCATTTCTATAAAAACATTAAAACAATTTCTTTATAAAAGAAAAGCTGATCTCATATCTTATTCCTGTATTCAGCCATAGCCATCAGAAAGGAAGATTCCTAGGAACGTATTCTACACAAAATCTGATTATAGTGACATAGCTCCATTCAGGCAGTTTGGGAGTCATCTCTGTCATCTCTCAGTGGGGTGCTTTCATGCTGGCATTTTGTAGGCAGCTTTCTGTTCACACTTAATGGAAATAGGTAGGATGATCTCATAGGGGAGAGACTGCCCAGACACTTTCAAAGGTTTTATGTTTGATTTTTAATTCAGCAATGTGGGAAAGAACGATATTCAAATGACAATGATATTATAATTGGTTTCTGTAAAAAGCAAAGGGAGGCACCTTAAAGTCCTCATATCTATCCTTTCTTATCATTTTTTAGAGTCTGATATTTCTTGTTCGAGACTGGAGTTTCCCATATGAATTTTCATATGGAGCTGATGGTGGTGCCAAATTCTTGGAAAAACGCCTCAAGGTTTGTTAGATATTTAGGTGCATGAAATTTCACTGATAATAATCTAGAATTATTTTTGTTGGATCATTTGGTGAATAGATACTCAGTAGCCACAATCTCATTTGTTATGATATTAATGACACAGGTAAATACTTCTTTGTATATACCTATAAAATAAGAATTTACTCCTAAAGATAAAACTTTTACTTTGAAGAATTAAGTCCCTTCAAGACTGATAGTGCAAATATCAAGATTCAGATTTTAGTAGAAGTTTCAAAGCCAATGTAACATATATCTAATTTTGAAATCCCTGGAGTCAATCTTAGAACACAGAATGTAAAATTAGAAGGCCTTCCACTTTCTGCGTCGTGCTAGTTCAATACTGTACAAATTGTTACACTGAGCAGATATCACCAAAAGTGCCTACTGGGAAATCAGGGAGAAAGATCAAAATTTACAAAAATGTTCCTTGAAAATTGAGATCTCTGAACCTATTAGGTTTACAGTCATAATAGTTTGTCTATATTAAAAACTATCAAATATGTATTACATAAGGTGGGAGGTGAGGGTGATTTGGCTTGTAAGTAAACACCCAACTATTTAGATTTCATTCTAGAATTTAAATATACCCTTATCAGGTGATAGGAGGCTGTCTTGAATATCTACTAAAAAGAAAGTAGAAATATCTTACTTTCTCTTTGTGGCTCCTACGAGTGCTTTGAATTAAAATTTGAATTTGTAGAAACTACCCAGAGTAAAACCCTATTAATTTGTATTAAAAATGGGAAGGCCCATTTGAGTTAGTATAAGGGTAGACACTTGCTAATTATAACTATGCCATGTGTTTTCTATACTTAGACATGACTCTGTGTGGCAAACTCACCCAAAACTTTCTTCTTTCTTTAGTAGCAGCCCTGTCGTGTCATTTTTATCATTGTGGGACCAAAAAGACATAGCAAATATAAGATGCCACAGAATTCCTTTGCAAAATTTATGATGAAAGTAGTTTAAACTTCAGAATGATTTATTGCAGGTCTCAGGGAACCAGCATGAAGAACTACAGAATGTCAGAAAACACATCCATTCCTGTTTCACCAACATTTCCTGTTTTCTGCTACCTCATCCTGGCTTAAAAGTAGCTACCAATCCAAACTTTGATGGAAAATTGAAAGGTTTGTGTCTTTTAGTGAATATGTTTGCATCACTTAGTCTGATTATAAAAATGTCATTTTATCTACTGGGCTTATGGCTGATAGTTTAGTTTATCTACTGATAGGAGGCTGATGATTAGAAATTGTCAGGAGAAGAGGGCATCCTGGGCTGGTGCTCCTCCTTGGCGAACTGTGGGATTCTGTGGGCGCTGAATATATACACTGCCTGCAAAAATAGGCCAGATCCTGAGTTCACCTAGAAGGCAGTAACCGTCACCTTCTCATCTCTGTGCACTGAGAAGTGCTCCTTCATGTTTTTATGCTTCATTTTCCTTATCTACATGAAAAAGGAAAACAGATGTCTATAGTATTGGAATTCTGTATTAAGTTATATAATTAGAGATTGAGAGAAATGCTCTTTAAAACTGCTCCTAAATAATTTAATTATAAATTATTAAAAACTTCACTAAAAATGGAATCTTGTGGAAGAGGACCAGTTTCTTAAAAAAAAAAAAACAAAAAAACAACACTAGAGTGTTTTTCAAATAGTGTATACTTATAGGATGTAATTATGTCTTTAATAGAGGACTGATTGTTACATGATTCCAAAGCAGCTTGACTTGTTAAACAAACAAACAAACAAGAGCGGGAGGGGAGGTAGGAGTCTGGGAAAATGGAAGTTAATCTTTCCCAAAAGATATCCATCAGGGCTGTAGACATATGCTTTGTAGTTAATACGACATAGTTCAAAGACATGACTTTTTAACTTGAAAGCATGGTGTGGAATATACCACTGAATTCAGACATTTGTTTAATTTACTGTGGCCTTTGTGCGTCGTGCCAGGAGTGAGACAGTGACATTACAAGCTTTTCAGCACAATTGTTGTCAGAGGGATTTAAAATTACTTTAAAGAAAGGACAATACTGGCAGATTTGAAAAGCAAATGAATTATTTTTGTCTTTGCACCCATGACACTGACTCTCAGATACCTTATATTTAACTTTAGTAGTTAGTACCATAAATACAATACCAAATTTCTCAATCATTCATCAGCATGGCGCTTATACACATTTTGTCTTACTTTTATACAACAGACTAGATAGCAGTAAGCATATGGTACATATGGATGACAGGCTTCTATAATTTCACTGTCACATTTATGAATTCCAACCCACTAGAGGATGCACAGATCTCAGTATTGTGCAATTATCTAATGGCTTTAATGTGTTTTGAATAAATTACATAAAGAAAGGCTTCTTACATAAAGAGAAAGCTTCTCTTTCTCCTTTGGAGTTGGGAGACATAAACAGGCAGAGGAGGGGTGCGCCTTCAACAACAGTCCTTTATTGGAACTAAAAATTACCGTGGCTTGTTCCATTACTGCAGTATACAGCTACAGCTCTTGGAATAACTGATACTTTTTGCAATGAAAGAGCTCAGGGAGAGAGTTTAAGACAAATCATGCAAATGCAGAATCCTACTTATTATTTGTATTTTTTATTTTTAGAGACAGGGTCTCACTCTGTGGCCCAGGCTGGAGTGCAGTGGTGCAATCCTAGCTCACTGCAACCTTGAACTCCTGGGCTCCAGCCATCGTTTTGCCTCAGCCTCCCAAGTAGCTAGGACTAAAGGCACACACCACCATGTGCAGCTAATTTATTTTTTTAATTTTTTGTAGAGATGAGGTCTTGCTGTGCTTCCAGGGCTGGTCTCAAACTTCTGGGTTCAATCAATCCTCCTATCTTGACCTCCCAAAGTATTGGGATTACAGGCGTGAGCCATTGCACCCAGCCACGTATTTTTTTTTTTAGAGACAGGGTCTCACTCTGTCTCTCAGGCTGGAGTGCAGTGGTGCGATCATAACTCACTGCAGCCTTGAACTATTGAGCTCACGCAATCCTCCTGTGTCAGCCTTCCAAATAGGACTACAGGAGTGTGCCAGCATGCCCGGTTATTTATTTATTTATTTATTTTGCAGAGATGGGGGTTTCACTGTGCTGCCCAGGCTGGTCTTGAACTCCTGGCCTCAAGTGATGAATTACAGGAGCCACCATGCTTGGCCAGAATCCCACTTTTTAAGACATTTGTTCTCCATCAAATTTTATTCACTTCTATGCATATATTGACCTACACAATTGATTTACAGCTAACTATAAGTTATGAGTTTACCAAAGTGGCTCACCTAGGAAAAAGAGAAGTGAAAGGTAGCTTCAATTTCCATAAAAGTTCCATTTTAATGAGACTTTTATATCTTACAAGACTGTGCTATAAGCCCTCTTGTGGGCAGAAATGTTGTACTTTGCCTCTGTGTTTCTTTGGGCAGTTTTGGAAGTCTGCTATCTACATTATTTTTCTGTCCCACCCTGAATCTTACAGTTGGCGTGATTTCTATCCAGGATGTCTTGTCAGCTGACCATGATGTTCTCCAGAGGGTTGGCATCTCAGTGGTTGCCTCTGGTGAAGAAAAGTCTCTGAATAAACAATTATACAAAAGTTGTTCTTTGATAATAGTTTCTCATATACTCTTTCACACACAGAAATAACTTTCTAGCTCATTATCAATAGTAATCATTGTTATAATAACTATTTGTTCATGGTCGCTCAAAGTATTGCAATTATTATTATCTTACCTATGTCTAGTGTTATTAAAAACTGATAATACTATGATTAAATTTAACTACTATTAATTTAAGAGCTTCCCGAAAGGAAATGAAGAAGATTAAAGGCACTTAATCACATTCATTTATGCAACATTCAACCAGCTCTTATTGGGTGCTTACTGAATACCTACCCTAGCATTGCAAATACAATTTTTTAAATAACAAGGAGTTATCCTTTTTTTTTTTTGAGGTTGCTCTGCATTATAGTACCATATGTAGAATGGGCAGATAGCCACATTATAAGATGTGGAGATGCTTCCTTAGCAGCTGCAGTTAGACTTGAGAATGCATAGTCAAATACGTGTTTCTAATCACTTATCAGAATCAGGAAATCCCGAGAAAATATCTTCCTTTGTTAATTTATACAGCAATACTATACTAGTGCATCTGCCCTGTGGAGTTCTTACAAAGCATGCATCATATTCTCAATTATTGTGGCAGATAACCACCACTTTGACCAAGCCACTAAAGTCTTTGGAAGATTTTACCCTCGTGGAAGAAATTACCAAAGAAACTTACTGAACATAATTCTGAATCAGCTATTCATATATATTAATTGAACACTTGCAATGCCAAAGCTTATTAATACACCTTTGCAAATCAATTTGAACTGGTTTGCAGATTTTCTGGGTCATGTATTTACGGTGTTCAACTAACATTAGCAAGAGCTCACTACCTATGTATGTTATGAATATATTGTTCTTATTTTCTGAATCCAAAATTGGAATATCTAGCATTGGTTCCAGTGAGAACAAAGATGGCTACTGCCATCTTCAGACACATTTTTTAATCCAAATGTGTGGTTAGATGCTGGTTACTTTAATGATAATTAATTACCACACTTGCTGGTGCATTAACACACAGTCGTATCTTATTCCATTCCAATCGTATAAGGAATGTTTGGGGGCAGAAATTTATATACATGTTTTGAAAGTGATTTTAAAGTGGTTTTATAAGAAGAAAACTTTGTTTTATTCAGAAACTCAAGAATTCGTACATTCTAGATGTATAGTAATACTCTACTAAAGATGAAAAAACATAAGATCATATAGCAAAAAAGAAACCTATTAGTATCAGTGAATACAGATACATGGCAGGCAATAAAACACAAAACAGGAACGTGGTAACATAAATACAAATATCAGTATTGTATTCCAGTGAATACTGGTAACTAAAAAGCAAACCGCAATAATAAATCTATATGTAGTATAAAGCAAAATTATCAGTGAAAATTGGTACAATGCAAACAACAAAGTAAGTTTGAATAAACTCCACTACAAGTACCCATAAATCATGGTCACTAGAATTTCAAAGTGGCACAAAACATGAAACAAAATAACTTTGAAAGATATCCAGCATCATGCTTGTGTGTAAGTAAAAGAAGTAAAGAAAACAAATTCTAACATAAAATAGTATTTCAGTGTAGCCCCAATGTTATAACTGGGGTTATAACAACAGGGAAAATGCAAACACAGTCTTAAGGTTTGAATCTTTAAGGCCTTCAAAACCACCAGCCCCAAAGCCTGAAAACTCAGTAACTCTGCTAAAATTTAGATTTTTTAAAATTACAGGCAGTTACTGAATTTACTTAGGAACCAAGCAAGTCACTGGACAGATCATGCTTTTTTACATAGTATGTGTATTTTTCCATATATATATATATAAAATGTGTGTGTGTATATATATATGTATGTATGTATGTGTGTGTATATATATATATATATATTTTTGGAGACAGGGTCTTGCTCTGTCACACAGGCTGGAGTGTGGTGGCACAATCTCAGCTCACTGCAACCTCCACCTCCGGGTTCAAGCGATTCTCCTGCCTCAGCCTCCAGAGTAGCTGGGACTATAGGCATGTGCCCCCATGCCTAAGTTTTTTTTTGTTTGTTTTTTGTTTTGCATTTTTAGTAGAGGTGGGGTTTCACCATGTTAGCCAGGATGGTCTCGATCTCCTGACCTCATGATCCACCTGCCTCAGCCTTCCAAAGTGCTGGGATTTTAGGCGCGAGCCACGGTGCCCAGCCATGTACAGCTAATTTGTATATTTTAATAGAGACAGGAGTTCACTATGTTGGCCAGGCTGGTCTTGAACTCCTGACCTCAAATGATCCACTTACCTCGGCCTCCCAAAGTGCTGGGATTACAGGCGGGAGCCACTCCACCCGGCCCCAATTTTTCCGTATATTTGAAATAACAACTTAAGAAATTATCCCTGTATTCAGAAGACTTCTCTGGTGATCTGTTTTCTATATTACTTTGCTCTGTAATGTTAAGCTTTAACCTACTGCTACAGCTTGGGTTATGTGTAATCAATTATATCAAACATGACAGCTACATAACGCATACTACCTCTCATCTGCTTAAGTGGCTTTTTCTTGCTGTTTTATTTTGTGTTGCTGAGTTCCACCACTAGAGGTAGTATCATTATCACTATCTTTTTGAACTCTGCAGTCCAGTTACCACAGCTTACCCAGTTTTGTACAATTCTTAGAAGATGGGCTCGCTATGCATGGAGCAATTTTGGGATACATTTTCTGGAGGGAATGCATTATAATAAGCCAGTAAAAATCTGGTCTCTTCCCCATTTATGAGCCTATGTATATAAAACCATAAATAAGACTTAAAACATGAACTGGTTATGGCTGGGCGTGGTGGCTCATGCCTGTAATCCCAGCACTTTGGGAGGCCGAGGCGGGCGGATCATGAGGTCAAGAGATCAAGACCATCATAGCCAACATGGTGAAACCCCACCTCTACTAAAAATGCAAAAGTTAGCTGGGCATAGTGGTGTGCACCTGTAGTCCCAGCTACTCAGGAGGCTAAGGCAGGAGAATCGCTTGAACCCAGGAGGTGGAGGTTGCAGTGAGCCAAGATGGCACCACTGCACTCCAGCCTGGGCGACAGAGCAAGATTCCATTTCAAAAACAAAACAAAACAAAACAAAAAAAACCTTCAACTGGTTATATGAATGGGCTACATACAAAGCATACATGTAAAACCAAGCAAGCTAACTTATAATATCAAGAAAGCTAATTTATAGGTGGAAAACAAGATACATATGAAATGGGAGTGGAAATTTGGGCAAGGAGAATCATTCACTGTGAGAAGAGCAGGTTTCAGGAGTTGCTTAAGTGATAGGGAAGTGCATGATGGCATTATCACTGGGGAGGAAATGGGGGAGATCAAAGGATGTTTTATTCTGTGGCATGGAAGACTGGGAAGGATTCCAAAAATAATAATGGATTTGCTTTTATTTGTAGAAATAGATGATGAATTCATCAAAAACTTGAAAATACTGATTCCTTGGCTACTTAGTCCTGAGAGCCTAGATATTAAAGAGATCAATGGGAATAAAATCACCTGTCGGGGTCTGGTGGAGTACTTCAAGGTATCACTCTCATTTCTAGAGCCTTTGTGAATACTTAGATTTGACATGTATTGGATCGCAATTCCTATAAACAAAAATTATGGACCTTATAATATGAGAGCAAAGGTACGAGGAATCTATAAAAAGGATTTTTAAAATCCCTTTTAAAAAGCTTTTTCAAATCCTTTCAGAAAGCTTACTTTCTGAAATTATTCTTTTGAGGAAACCACATACAGGTAACTTTATTGTCCCCTTTTATATTGAGGGAACTGTATTTTGAAATATGAATGTAAGAGCTGGAAAAGTCTTTTGGGGGAATGTGGTGTTTCCCAGGGCCCATGATCTATTCTGAATTTTACCTTCATAATTCTGAAGATTTTCCCCAAGGGGATACCTTCCTACTGAAGAAAATACTTCCGCATTTCTTACTCTCTGCACCAAGAGCCAATATGAAGTGGAATTATTTTAAATTTGCATTTACCTGTTTACCTTAGATAGCACTGAATACTTTTTACCAACCCATATATATCCTGGAGAATTTCAGTTAGCAACCCAATTGTGGACTGACACTCCAAGGACTAAAATACCAATTTTTAAAATTCATGCTTTGTCATTTAATATGCTGTCATATAAGTTCTGTATGATTTATTTACCTTCATGATTGTCAGCAATAAATGTCATGTTATTTATCTAAAATATGAATTTTCACTGCGTGTAACACTGTGAAGGGGCTTACAATTTGGTAGGAGATTCAGAACCCTCACAAGGGTCTGTTCCATAAAGCTTATGACATCAGCAGGGTACACATTCCTGTGGGTAACTGAAAAAGGGCGGTTACTCCCGGCAGAGGGGACTAAGAACATTTTAAAGGGAGTGGCATTGAGTTGAGCTTTAAGAAGGGCCAGATTGGCAGACAGAGATGTTTGAAAAAGGCATTTCGGGAAAGGGAAACAACATGAACTAAGAAAAAAAGGAATTTAAGTATGAGAAAGATAAAATAGTTATAAGTTCCTGAAAATATTTTTGAAATGTCAAGAGCTTAGAATGCAATTTCATAGAATTAGAGGAAATATTGAATGGAATTGCTTGAACATGAATCTTTTTCTTTTTTTTTTTTAGGCTTATATAAAGATCTATCAAGGTGAAGAATTACCACATCCCAAATCCATGTTACAGGTATTTATTAATGAGGAGGCATGTTTTAAGACACGTGACTAAGGCTAAGATTTCTGGCTGTCGGAAATTACCAGATAATACTATTAGACAGAATGATTTATTGGAAGATTATTTGCCTAATAACTTTACCTATTTATGTTTTCATCTAAACATTTTTCACATAAACATATTGCAGCCTCACTTGTGTTGAGGCACAAACACTTTATACCAAAGGGTTTTCATTCTCTTCGCACTAAATTTGTTTAGAAAACAGTCTTATATTATGATTTAGATTCACACATGTAACACACAGTAGAAAAGCAGGTCCAAGTTTTAAACAACTGTTTCTCCACAAACTTTTTTTTTTTTTTTTTTAGACAGAGTCTCGCTCTCTCGCCCCGGCTGGAGTGCAGTGGCGCAATCTCGGCTCACTGCAAGCTCCGCCTCCCAGGTTCACGCCATTCTCCTGCCTCAGCCTCCCGAGTAGCTGGGACTACAGGCGCCCGCCACCATGCCTGGCTAATTTTTTTGTATTTTTAGTAGAGATGGGGTTTCACCGTGTTAGCCAGGATGATCTGGATCTCCTGACCTCGTGATCCACCTGCCTTGGCCTCCCAAAGTGCTGGGGTTACAGGCGTGAGCCACCGTGCCCAGCCTCCACAAACGTTTTTGTTTTAAAAGGAGCCAGGCACGGTGGCATGTGCCTGTAGGCTCAGCTACTCAGGAGGCTGAGGCAGGGGAATCACTTGAGCCCAGGAGTTTGAGTCCAGCCTGGGCAACATAGTGAGACCTCACGTATAAAAAATAAGTCAATATATTTTGGCTGGGAGTGGTGGCTTATGCCTGCAATCCCAGCACTTTGGGAGGCCGAGGTGGGCAGATCACGAGGTCAACAGATCGAGACCAGCCTGGCCAACATGGTGAAACCCCGTCTCTACTAAAAATACAAAAATTAGCTGAGCGTGGTGGCGCAAGCCTGTAGTCCCAGCTACTCGGGAGGCTGAGGCAGGAGAATTGCTTGAGCCCGGGACGTGGAGGTTGCAGTGAGCCGAGATTGCGCCACTGCACTCCAGCCTGGGCAACAGAGCAAGGCTCAGTCTCAAAAACAATAAGAATAAAAAAAAATAAATTTTAAAAAGGGAGAAACTAGTTTCCTTATATATTTTTAAAATGTAAGTTCTTAATAGTTCCTTTTTGTTATCAGTGATACACTCTTCTATCAGCAGCAGTCCTTAGACATATTTGTGTATATTAGTATTTATAAAATGTACTGTGTATTGTTCCCCATGAGTTTGGGTTTATAGATATTTTTACTTCCCAGCATTTAATGACAGGTTAAAAAATATTTTTTGAGAGGAAAACTCTTCCAAGTGAAAATTCATTTTAGAACTATTGTGTATTGAGTAAAAATCTGTTTATGCATTTTTGAAACTTTTTTACTAATTTTTAAAATGTAGAAATATTGTAACCGTTTTAAATTACGTTGAGGACTTTGGTTTCTTGCACATTTCTTGCACATGATGCTCTGAAATGTGAACTGCCTGTGGAAGTTTAATCAATATGAACTGCATTTTACATCATATTTTGTACTTTGTCCAAAGGCCACAGCAGAAGCTAACAATTTAGCAGCCGTGGCAACTGCCAAGGACACATACAACAAAAAAATGGAAGAGGTAAGAATTAAATATTTTAAATGCTGTCTTAAACCAGTATTCTTCATGCAACTCATTCTCTTTTTTCTTCTATGTTACACTGTACACACATGCAATGAGGTGGCTTTGACTTTTTCCTCAGCCTGTATCATGTGTCTATTTATTATATTCCTGAAATATTTTTAAAAACATTACGTGTGCAATTTTAAAGGCATTTTAAATGAATTGTCTCTCTCTATAATATATTCCTAGTCACATATTTGGGGGTGTGTCAGATCTTTCCACTATTTATAAAATCTAGTAGCTAAAATAGCATGTGGTACCCTCACCACTACACCTCCCTATATTCCACAATTTTGGTATTTCTCTTAAAGATGAAACCTTTTAGGAAAAAAATAAAACCTTAAGGGCCAATATTTCTATTTATTACATTTCCTCATTTTAACACTCCAAATTAGGATGGATCTGATAATTATTGTGTATATGTACTACTGTGATAGATATTTTCTCTTGAAAATGTTATGAAATTAGGTTGGGTGTGGTGGCTCATGCCTGTAATCCCAACACTTTGAGAGGCTGAGGCACATGGATTGCCTGAGGTCAGGAGTTCGAGACCAGTCTGGCCAACATGGTGAAACCCAGTCTCTACTAAAAATACAAAAAAAATTAGCCAGGCATGGTGGCGTGTGCCTGTAATCCCAGCTACTTGGGAGGTTGAGGCAGGGTAATTGCTTGAACAAGGGAAGTGGAGGTTGCAGTGAGCCGAGATTGTGCCACTGCACTCCAGCCTGGGCAACAGAGCAAGACTCTGTCTCAAAAAACGTTATGAAATTAAAATTGCATCCAAAATTGAAGTCTTAGAATCAATGAAAATGTAGTATATGGAGTGGCATTGTTTATGACATAAGGACAATCAGAATGAAAGAATTCTCCATAATAGTTAAATCTCAAATGCAGGTATACCTCATTTTATTGAGCTTCACTTTCTTGCACTTTTTACAAATTGGATGTTGCCGGCACTACTATGTGGAACAAGTCTATTGGCACTCTTTCTCCAACAGTATGTGCATGTCTGTGTCACATTTTGGTAATTCTCACAATTTTTCAAACCTTTCATGATTATTATATCTGTTACGGCGACCTGTGATCAGCGATTGCTGATGTTACTATTGTAGTTGTAATTGTTTCGGAGTGCCATTAACTGTGCTGTTATAAGATGCTGAACTTAATCGATAAATGTGTTTTCTGACTGCTCCATCAACCAGCAGTTCCTCCATCCCTCCCTCTCTGCAGTCCTCTTTTACCTGAAGCACAATAATATTGAAATTAGTCCAATTAATAACCCTACAATGGCCTCTAAGTGTTAAAGTTCAAAGAGACACATCTCTCACTTTAAATCAAAAGCTAGAAATGACTAAGCTTAGTGAAGAAAGCATATGAAAAGCTGACATAGGCCAAAAGCTAGGCCTTTGCACCAAATAGTTAGCCAGGCTGTGGATGCAAAGGAGAAGTTCTTAAAGGAAATTAAAAATGCTACTCCAGGCTGGGCACAGTGACTTACACCTGTAATCCCAGCAATTTGGGAGGGTTTTACACCTGTAATCCCAGCACTTTGGGAGGCTGAGACAGGTGGATCACTTGAGGTCAGGAGTTTGAGACCAGTCTGGCCAACATGGTGAAACCCTGTCTCTACTAAAAATACAAAAATCAGCCAGGCATGGTGGCACACGCCTGTAGTCCCAGTTACTCGGGAGGCTGAGGCAGGAGAATCGCTTGAACCCAGGAGGCAGAGGTTGCAGTGAGCCAAGATCATGCCACTGTACTCCAGCCTGGGTGACTGAGACTCTGTCTTAAAAAAAAAAAAAAAAAGCTAGTCCAGTGAACACACAGATTATAAAAAAGTGAAACAGCTTTTTTTGCTGACACAGAGAAAGCTTTAGTTTGGATAGAAAATCAAACCAGCCACAACATGCCCTTAAGCCAAAGCCTAATCCAGAGCAAGGCCCCCAATTCTGTCCAATTCTATGAATGCTGAAAGAGTTGGTAAAGATGCAGAATAAAGTTGGAAGCTAGCAGAGGCTTTTGGTTCATGAGATTTAAGAAGCCATCTCCGTAACATAAAGTGCAAGGTGAAGTAGCAAATCTTGATGTAGAAGCTACAGCAAGTTATCCAGAAGATCTACCTGAAATCATTGATGACGGTGGCCACACCGAACAGAGATTTTCAATGTAGATGAAATAGTCTTCTATTGGAAGATGCCATCCAGGACTTTCCCAGCTAGAGAGGAGAAGTCAATGCCTGGCTTCAAAGCTTGGAAGAACAGGCTGACTTTCTTGTAGCTGGTGACTTTAAGTTGAACGCAGTGTTCATTTACCATTCCCCAAATTCTAGGGCACTTAAGAATCATGCTAAATCTACTCTTGCTTGTGCTCTATTGATGGAACAACAAAGCCTACATAACAGTACAGCTGTTTACACCATGGATTACTGAATATTTTAAGCCCACTATTGAGACCTACTAAGAAAAAGATTCCTTTCAAAATATTACTGCTCATTGGCATGAACTTATTCACCAAAGAGTGCTGATGGAGATGTATTTAAGGAAATTGAGGTTTTCAATGCCTGCTAACACAATATCCATTCTGCAGCCCAGGGATCAAGGAGTAATTTTGATTTTCAAATTAATAAGAAATACATTTTGTAAGGCTATAGCTGTCATAGATAGTGATTCTTCTGATAGATCTGGGCTTTGTACATTGAAAACCTTCCAGGAAAGATTCACCATTCTAGATGCCATGAAGAGAATCTGTGGTTTATAGGAGGCGAAAGTATCAGCATCAACAAGAATGTGGAAAAAGTTGATACCAACTCTTCTGGATGACTTTGAGGGGGGTTCAAGACTTCAGTGGAGGAAGGAAGTGCAGGTGTGGTGGAAACAGCAAGAGAACTTAAAAGTGGAGCCTGAAGATGTGTAATCTCATTTAACGGATAAAGAGTTGCTTCCTATGGATAAGCAAAGACAGTGGTTTCTGGAGATGGAATCTACTCCTAGTGAAGATGCTGTGAACAGTGTTGAAATGACAACAAAGGGTTTAGAATATTTTTTATTGATATACAATAGATGTACATATTTTTGGAATACATATGATAAATTGATACATCCATATGTAAAGATCAAATCAGGGTAAGTGGGATATTTATCACCTTAAACATTTCTTTATGCTAGGAACATTCGAATTATTCTCTTCTGGCTATTTTGAATGTACAATATTGTTATTTACAGTCACCCTACTGAGCTCTTGAACACTGTCTTACTTCTTCTAACTGTATATTTGTACCCATTAATCAACCTCTCTTCATTCCCTTCCCCCTGCCTTTTCCAGGGCTTTAAAATATTAAATAGTTAGTTGATAAAGCATTGACAGGGTTGAGAGGATTGACTCCAATTTTTAAAGAAGTTCTGCTGTGAGTAATATGCTGTCAAACAGCATTCCAGGCTACAGAGAAATCTTTCATGAAAGGAAGTCTATCAATATGGCAAACTTTACTGTTGTCATATTTTAAGAAATTGCCGGCCGGGCGCGGTGGCTCAAGCCTGTAATCCCAGCACTTTGGGAGGCCGAGACGGGCGGATCACGAGGTCAGGAGATCAAGACCATCCTGGCTAACCCGGTGAAACCCCGTCTCTACTAAAAAATACAAAAAACTAGCCGGGCGAGGTGGCGGGCGCCTGTAGTCCCAGCTACTCGGGAGGCTGAGGCAGGAGAATGGCGTAAACCCGGGAGGCGGAGCTTGCAGTGAGCCGAGTTGGTGCCACTGCACTCCAGCCTGGGCGACAGAGCAAAGACTCCGTCTCAAAAAAAAAAAAAAAAAAAAAAAAAAAAAAAAAAAAAAGAAATTGCCACAGCCACCTCAACCTTCAGCAACACCACCCTGATCAGTCAGCAGCCATCGACATCGAGGCAAGAGCCTCCACCAGCAGATTGATGTGCTGAAGCCTCAGATGATCCTTAGCATTTTTTTGCAATAAAGTGTTTTAAATTATGTACATGGTTTTTAGACATGCTATTGCACACTTTAATAGACTGCTATATAATTATAAACATAACTTTTATATGCATCAGGAAATAAAAAAATCATGTGACTCACTTTATTACGGTGGTCTGGAACCAAACATGTATTATCTCTGAGGCATGGCTATCACCAAAGTGAATGAATGGTATGGTTAACTGAGATCACCCTTGTAACTTTTCAAAAACTTGAAAATGTGATTCAAGAACATTTAATATACTCCTACTTAGTTTCTGGAAGAAAATACTCAATGGGCTCCATTCAAACAAAAATCAGTAAAACTGCTAAAGAATGTATTTCGCAGTTTACTTTGAGAGCTTTATAGCATTGATCATTGTTTATTAAACTTCATTGGTTAAAATGACTTTGGTGAAGATTTCCTAGAATTTGGATATATGTAGCTTTCTTAGATTTGGATTCATTCTGTGAATGAACTTAATTTTGTACTTCATGTTGTGTCACACATGTCTTTTCACCTTGAAGGACTTGAAGTGATGAATATTATTTTCCACGGCAAAAAGAGAAAAATGTAAAATGACTTTAAGCCACCTATAGAATACCAGTCCCATTTACAGTCATGCCTCATGGATAGAGGGTGGAAAGATGTGGGCTGAAAAAACATATATGCAGGCTCCTGATTATTCATGTATTCTAACAAACTCAACTAGCTAAGTGAAAAATTTTGATACAGTTGCCAATTTTAATCTACATTGCATAAACGAATACTTCTCTGTCTGATACAGATTTGTGGTGGTGACAAACCATTTCTGGCCCCAAATGACTTGCAGAGCAAACACCTGCAACTTAAGGAAGAATCTGTGAAGCTATTCCGAGGGGTGAAGAAGATGGGTGGGGAAGAATTTAGCCGGCGTTACCTGCAGCAGTTGGAGAGTGAAATAGATGAACTTTACATCCAATATATCAAGCACAATGATAGCAAAAATATCTTCCATGCAGCTCGAACCCCAGCCACACTGTTTGTAGTCATCTTTATCACGTATGTGATTGCTGGTGTGACTGGATTCATTGGTTTGGACATCATAGCTAGCCTATGCAATATGATAATGGGACTGACCCTTATCACCCTGTGCACCTGGGCATATATCCGGTACTCTGGAGAATACCGAGAGCTAGGAGCTGTAATAGACCAGGTGGCTGCGGCTCTGTGGGACCAGGTAAGAACACTTTTAATTCACAACTAACTTCAGCACACATTTGAATGTCATCCGTGTGCCAGCCACTGCATTAGATGTTGGAAATAACACAGATCAACATGAATTGGGCCCCAGTCATCAAGAATGTTATGACCTGCCCAGATACGAACAACTAGCTATATAATACTGTGTAAAATGTGAAGTCCTACATAACTATTTTCCAGTTAACATTGCAGCATTTTAAAAAAAATACATCAATTTAGTAGTATATACATATTTTTTTCTTTTTTTGGGGGGGGCGGCAGTCTTGCTCTATTGTCTAGGCTGGAGTGCAGCCGCGTGATCTCAGCTCACTGCAACCTCCGCCTCCCCAGCTCAAGCAATTCTTGTGCCTCAGCCTCTGGAGTAGATGGAACTACAGGTGCACACCACCATTCCCGGTTAGTTTTTTGTATTTTTTGTAGAAACGGGGTTTCACCATGTTGGCCAGGCTGGTATCCAACTCCTGACCTCAAGCAATCTGCCCGTCTCAGCCTCCCAAAGTTTGGATTACAGGTGTGAGCCACCCAGCCTACTTTTTATTATTCTAAAAATGTTAAATCTATTAAAAGTTGTAAGAGAAAACAGCTTTTATTTAGCTAATTATGACTTGCATTAACATTATCTCATATTCACAACCTATGATTTGATTAGCATTAGCTTTGTTAGGAGCTCTATGAACCACCATCATAAGTTGTCATCTCATTCTCTTTAAAAACTTCCAAAAGCAGTATGAGATTACTTCCGATTGTCTCTGTACCTGTAGGCAGCAGGTAATAGCTACAGTTCTTCCAGCATTAAGAACATACTTATGGCCGGGTGCGGTGGCTCACGCCTGTAATCTCAGCACTTTGGGAGGCCAAGTTGGGCGGTTCACCTGAGGTTGGGAGTTCAAGACCAGCCTGGCCAACATGGAAAACCCCGTCTCTACTAAAAATACAAAATTAACCAGTCATAGTGGCGCATGCCTGTAATCCCAGCTACTTGGGAGGCTGAGGCAGGAGAATCGCTTGAACCCAGGAGGTGGAGGTTGCGTTGAGCCAAGATCTTGCCATAGCGCTCTAGCCTGGGCAAGAGGGAAACTCTGCCTCCAAAAAAAAAAGAACATATTTATACTTTATAACATAATTGTAACATGCCCTTTGAAGGATCTAGCTGAGATAAACTAATGGTAGCACAATGGGAAATGAATTAAAAACTGGATCCTCTGAGCCACTGTCTCAAATAGTCTCTCAACTGCAAGATTTAAGAGGGGTTACTTGAGGTCAATGTCAAAACCCTCCTAGATATGTTATGCTAAAACCTATGAGGAATACAGAATTGAGTTCTTCAAAGATTCTGATAAAATATGTAATCTAAACTGAAAAATCTGCAGGAGTATCTGTTCTGTTCTTAAATGCTCACAAATTAATATTGTAAGCAAAGTTGAATATTATAATGCTGTTAATAAAGAAGGATATATACTTTTCTTTTTTCTTTTTAATCTGCCTTTGCCGCAGGGAAGTACAAATGAGGTAAGTTAAATTTTTTAAAATTCAGAGTTATATATTTGTAAACATTATGATATTCTTATTTTATAAACTGACCAGCCATTAAAGGATGTCTTTGGGTAGATTAGAACAATCTTTGGTGACTTCTAACATTTAAATTTGTAATTGTGAATTTTTAACATGGTCTTAAAATATTTAACTTATTCTAGACATGAGTATTTGTTCCATGAATGTGTAGACAATTTCAAAATTCTTAAGCTCTGAAATGGTGGACTCTGCTCTACTGCCGAGTAAAGCAAGCAGTTATGAAACTTGAGGAAGTGTAACTACTGGAGGGTATTTAAATGTAGCTACAACCTTTAGAAGTTGTTTTTAACTTTAGCTTTTGACTGACAGTAATACATACCACTTTAAGCAGGGCCCAGGCCAGTATGTATTCTAACTCTCTTGGCAGACCTCAGGCCTCACCTGTACATTAAGTGTTCATTTCTCCTATTGCACATGTGCAGCAACACTACATATCTCAGAAGAGACTCTAGGCATCCACAAAGGAATCAGCTGTTACACTGAGAAAAATTATCACTCTGGAATCATTTAATTCATTATCTTCAGGAAGCAAAGCTGATCTTGAGTAACTAGAGATAATTCTTTCCTCAGTTTCTACTGTGGCATATAACTGGATTATGTCCTCGAATCAAATACCCCTTAATATTTACAAGTCAATAAGAAGTTATTTCATGCAAAATTCAGTAAGCAAGCTCATTAAAAAAGCAAAAGCAAATTTCAACTTTGGAAATCAAAGCTTAAGAAAAAAATAAGTTAGAGAATTAGAATTGAATTGAATGCCTTAGAATCAGAATATAATGGAAGACAATACTATGTTGCATAAATATACATTCATAGATCTGAAGATGGTACCATTCAGACTTAATGCCGTAAGAAAATCAAGGCCAGGCGCGGTGGCTCACACCTGTAATCCCAGCACTTGGGGAGACTGAGGTGGGCAGATCACTGTAGGTCAGGAGTTCGAGACCAGCCTAGCCAACATGCTGAAGCCCCATTTCTACTAAAAATACAAAAAATTAGCCAGGTGTGGTGGCGGGCACCTGTAGTCCCAGCCACTAGGGAGGCTAAGGCAAGAGAATAGCTTGAACCTGGGAGGCAGAGGTTGCAGTGAGGCAAGATCGCGCCATTGAACTCCAGCCTAAGCGACAAGAGTGAGACTCCAACTCAAAAAGAAAAAAAATCAAAAGAAAGTAGGTATACAGACTCACAAATGATAAAAATTAATGGAATTTCCTGGGAACAGATTACTATTTAAAGGATCTCAAGCTTTTATGCAGCTTTTAAAAATATTCAAAGACTCTTTACAAACTCCAGAACTAAATCAGACAAGTCATTTGTAACTGACTGTCAAGTATGTGAAAGTCAGAGCAGGGGATGAACTCTTAGACACTAGCTGAGGGAGCCAGGAAACAAAGATGTTTATGAACACTTACATAAAGCAATATACAATACACAGAAATTCCTATGATTCAAACATCATTAAAAGCCCACAGAGAACAATAAGAGGTAGTTTTAAATAAGGAAAGCTTGCTGAGGTAATGTTTTTGAATAGGGTTTGTAAGATATTAGCTAAGTCATGGAAACAAGGCAAGAGCATGTAAAGTGAAGGATCCTACTGTGCTGGGGGAAGGACACCATATGTGCTGAGCTGCATGACTGTATCAGTAAATGATGGAGATTAAAATTGGTCCCACTCAGGAAAACATTGGAAGCTCAGAAAGCAAGTAGCCTAGCTATGCATAATAGTTACTGCCAATCAGAAGTTATGAGGTCTTACAATTCATCTAAAACTGCTAATAGTCACAATTTGAATTTTCAGCACACCCCTGGGGCAGAGTAGCAGCTGTCTGCTCCAAGAGGTATGCAAGGTAAAAGGAAACACAGTTTGAGAATAAAACATTTACCACAAAGGTCAACGCACAAAAGGATTAAGTTAATGCACACATTGAGGAGTTGAAAATACTTTTGAATTTTAAGATATTAATTTATATATTGATAAAAAAGATTTCAAATTCAACATGCTAAATTTTATACAGTATGATAAACTGAAAAGGAAAAAAATTTTACATCTGTGTGTTTAAAAAAATATTTTATAATCTTGATGCTTTTATTCTAGGCTTTGTACAAGCTTTACAGTGCAGCAGCAACCCACAGACATCTGTATCATCAAGCTTTTCCTACACCAAAGTCGGAATCTACTGAACAATCAGAAAAGAAAAAAATGTAATCCAAATTTTAAGAAATACAGGTGCATGACCAGTTGTCAATTAAATATTCAGTTTTATGTCTCCATGCAAACATTCAAAGTGCTTCCATCAGAACAGAGTAAAATACTAAACACCTCTGAAGACTGCAAACTGGATTAGTTCTTTTACTTCAGTGTTTAATAAGCAGATGTATGTATGCATGGTTATACTATTTTGTTAACATGTACAATTTCCTGATTTTTCTTCAAAAATGCTGTTATAAAGTATTTGTCTATTTATGATAACAGTACACGTGTTCTGCTTGAATTTACTAAATTCTACTACTGGGTTATAATTAAATCATGTGATATTCCACGTTTGGATATGCTCATTTAATTTCTACAGAAAAAATGTTAAAATTATTTCACATAGCCATTTGTTAAAGCACAGCATCATAACTCAGCAGGCTTGATTTAATCTGTATCATCTTATATATATCATAATCTTATTTTTAAGCACATTTAAGAGTCCTTCAGTTGCTTTATCAAAAACTATATATTGCTTTTACATGATTTAATAGAATATAAACCTCTTGATAAAAAATGCACAAAAAAATCACTTTGTATATGTGAGTTTCACTGCATTGTATATTTTTTCATTTGGTACACAAAGAATGTATTCTTCATAGGTTTATTCTTTTAATATGTGAACTATTATTAAAGTTTACTCTGGTTCCTAAGATTAAAAACAAATGCTTACTGAATCTGAAAATGAGAGGTGCTGATATAGAATGATGAAGGTTTATCTCTTTTTTTAGACTCAAGATGCATTTTATTTAATGTTGACATCAGTACAAACTTAAGTTTCTATTTTATAAAACATGCTAATTCCTTTAGGTAACTTCTAGTTCTTAATGACTAAAATCTCTAGTGGAGTTTCACTGAACAGACTTAGAGGAAGAAGGAAAGTGTGTTAATGAAAAAAGTAATATTTATCTAGGAGGTCCAAAACAGAGTAACTTCTAAAGACTGTCACAGAAATGGGTACACCCTAATTAAGTAGCAACATAAAGTAAGAAGTGACAGGAAAGAACAATTAAGTTAGAGGAGTGTGGGAGTTCATAAGATATATAAACTTACATCTTAGAAAAATCTGACCACAAGTTCAGCAAATTATCTTTTCCCAGTGATAAAATTCCACTAGCCATATTTTCATTTTTCAATACCCCTTTTCATTACCCCTTTGAATTAAATTGATTCCTTTGTCTATGGCCTTTTGAACGGAAAAATGAAATACCGCACTATGTCTAAAACATGGACTCAAAAACCACACGCTTAGTTTCCACAAAAATACATTTAATAAGCTTGTTATATAAAATCAAACACTCAACTTTGTCAACATTTCTTCAATAATTCAAACTCACTGATATGTAACTGGGAGCAGTTTGTATTTTGGAAGACTTCCTAAGCTAAAAGTATATTTACATATTTACAACACATGTAAATAAAACGGAAGAACACTTCAAATAATGTTGAAATTCACAGAATTCTAGACATTTACAGTTATAGTTTAGAAGTATCACCAAATTGTTTGCAATCAAATGTACAGCACTAATTATGAAAAATGTTTTAACTATCAAACCAAAAGGGGAGAAAAACTGGCAGGGAAATATATGGTATTAAAGTCCTGTGATAAATACTTAGAAGATTAAAAAGTAATAATATACCATCGATTTAATGACCAAAAATTCTTTTTGAATCCCTGATTGTCATTTTTGGTAGCTTAACCCAGTCTTTCAGAAGGCAGTATACTATGCTGTCAGGAACTCTCCACTGTCTCATCAGAGCCATGCTAAATGCAGTAACAGCCCTGGCTGAAAATAAGGAAGATGATATTAGCAACTTGGGAGTTTCACATACCTTCCCCATACAGGCTAAGTACTTATGCTTGTATGTATTCCTGAAAGATTAAAAGGCCCGTCACCCATTCATACCAAAAAATACTTTCTCAACATGCTTTAAAAGGATTCCTTACTTTGTTTTCATTTTTTTATTTTTTGAGACAAGGTCTGGTTCTGTCTCCCAGGCTGCAGTGCAAGTGGTGTGATCTTGACCCTGCAACCTCTGTGTCTCGGGTTCAAGCCATCCTCTGACCTCAGCCTCCCAAGTAGCTGGGACTAGAGGCACACACCATCATACCCGGCTCATTTTCTTGTATTTTTTGTAGAGATGGAGGTTCACCATGTTGCCCAGGCTGGTCTTAAACTCGTGAGCTCAAGCGATCCACCCACCTCAGCCTCCCAAAGTGCTGGGATTACAGGCGTGAGCCACCACGCCCAGCTGGGTTCCTTACTTTGGAGGGGGAGACAAACATACATCATATATAAATATTTATCACAATAAGGTTTCAAATCCTATTTTATATTTAAACGGCATCATGGTAATATTTAAACCATCCCTTTCCAGACAATATTTCACACTAGAGCAGTAAACATCTTTTTTTAAATACTGCAGATTCTTTTTTTTTTAAAGAAGGTACTACTGCTGTTAAGAAGTTAACAAGTGATAATTTCCTATTTAACATCTGTTCATAATGACATTTCCGCTGCATTCTTCCATCAGGAATACCAAAGCAGTTTCCTAATATACAGCATCTGAAAGTGTTTGTCATACTGGCTCTTAAAATGATACACTCATTTTTCTTGTTCAATAAAAGAAAATTTCTAATAAAAAATACATGTAAAGTTAGAATTTTATAATCTCCACAAAGGAAGCTGCATTTATTAACCAAAGTACTTGTTTGTAATTTTTTATCTGTGAAAATATTTTAAAGCTCTTATAAAACTGAAATTTTATTTTTCAAAAATCAGCTCAAAAATTTTGTCCATGTTGTTGGGCATACCACTGCTGTCTCTGCTTTCGGTTTTCCAACTCTGTGAGAAGGGCTTGTCTGTATGCTTCATACAGTTTAACAATCTGCTCCAATTCTTTCATGAAGAGCAACTTGAGCATTCCCTGGTACGTATCCAGGTCAGCCAGCTGAAAGAGTTCCCACTTCAGAATGTGGTCATATCTGTTTTAAAACACAATCATGTACATGTTCACAACACATACATAAACATGTATTTCTAGCAAGAAACTAGTCTGTTTTTTAAAATGTCAACCTTATTGATAACTAAACAAACCATAAGTTTTAATTAAAAAGAACTGAGTAGCTGGGCACAGTGGTGGCGCCTATAGTCCCAAGCTACTTGGGAGGCTGAGGTGGGAGGACTGCTTGTGCCCAAGAGTTTGAGGCCAGCTTGGGCAACATAGCAAGACCCTGTTTCTAAAAATAAATAAAACAATTCTTTAAATATCTGAGTTATTAAATGCTGTTTACATATAATTCTCTTTATTTTTTATTTTTATTTATTTTTTTGAAACGGAGTCTCGCTGTGTCACCAGGCTAGAGTGCAGTGGGGCTCACTGCAATCTCCGCTTTCTGGGTTCAAGCAAATTCTCCTGCCTCTGCCTCCTGGGTAGCTGGGATTACAGGCACGCGCCACCACACCCAGCTAATTTTTGTATTTTGAGTAGAGATGGAGTTTCACCATGTTGGCCAGGATGGTCTCAATCTCCTGACCTTGTCATCCGCCAGCCTCAGCCTCCAACATGCTGGGATTACAGGCTTAAGCCCACCACGCCTGTCCTACATATAATTCTTCTAGGGAAAGGAGAAAACTGCTAATATTACTTCATTTCAATGTAAGTTAAAGAATACCTATTTCTTTACCCATTATTCTAATATTAACAGCAGACAGCCATGAACACAGATTTCAAACTACAGTGGTTCTATAATTTCTGAAGAACATATTTTGTGCTATTGTAAGTTCATCAAAAGTTAATTGTCAGGAACTTAAGAATATTTTAGACCATATTGTGCTTGCAAATGATAATGCACAAAGATGGTCATTTGCATCATTCATGTTGATGGATCTTTTTGAGGAATGCTATTCACTACAGCAAACAAGGAACCAAACAGAAGGAGAAATGAAGAGGAACCCTCATTCGTGGATCTAAGTATTCCTGAGGCTGAGTACATAGCATCTAAAAAAACAAACAGGAAAACTAAAGAAGGAAAGAACTGTTTTTAAAATGAGAGAATAAATAGACCGTAGAAGGCTTCAGTGTGGTGAAGGATTCACAGAAGATTCTGTTTACATCTATCATGGAAGACTGTTAGTAGTCTTTCAGTGGTAAGTAGATCCCTGCTTAGCAGTAGTACCTTTAGTAGTTGGCTACATAGTTCCATTTCAGTATCTGATGAAGACAGCACTCTAATATTCTCATTTTAAAGATGAAAAACACTAAAAGCTAAAGAGGCTCTTTACCTCTTGCAAAAGTGTTTAGTGACAAAAAGTTCAGAAAGGAAGAGAACTATGGACCAAGATGCTTCAAAGTAGTGGTTTTGAATGTTAATATCCACTAAGACTAGATAAAGAACTTGAATTAGGGAAAGGCATCTATCTTATACCTAAAATTATGCCTCTCAAATCATACTGCAGAGCAGACATAATAGGAAGCTCTGATTGCAAACTCTAGTATTATTTTTAATGATCGTTTATAGTTCTTCCTACCCAGTGGTTCTTTGATATTATACCATATTCTTTCAAAAGGACTAATATTTTAAAATGAGATTTTAAAAAAGGGAGACAGAAAACATACTGAGCAGTTGTGTGAGCTACTATACTTAGCATTTTGACATGTTTCTGTCCAACTTAAGCATGTGACAGAAATGTCAGTAACACAACACGCAAAAACTGGAAGGTATATATATTTAATTGGACTCCCAATTTTACTCAGTTACTTGAGAGTTGCAAATTGATTTTTTATTTTATTTTATTTTTTGTTTGAGATGGAGTCTTGCTCTTTTGCCCAGGCTGGAGTGCAGAGGCGCGATCTTGGCTCACTGCAAGCTCCGCCTCCTAGGTTCACACCATTCTCCTGCCTCAGCCTCCCGAGTAGCTGGGACTACAGGCGCCCGCCACCACGCCTGGCTAATTTTTTGTATTTTTTAGTAGAGACGGGTTTCACCATGTTAGTCAGGATGGTCTTGATCTCCTGACCTTGTGATCCACCTGCCTCAGCCTCCCAAAAGTGCTGGGATTACAGGCGTGAGCCACCGCGCCAGGCAAGAGCCGCAAATTAATTAATAGATGCAGATTTCTTTGGTAGGAAGCTTTGTTCTTTTTAGTGGGAAACTCCAACTACTTGTGAACATAAATTAGAGTGATACTGTAAGAAATATTCAGTGAGCCTCCATGAAGAAACAGTTATAAGGTGTTTCTTAGAACGTCCACCATTCACGTAACTTAAGATTTTATGTGTTTCTTGGAAACAAATTCATAATTCCTAACAAAAAATCTTAATCTCCCAGAGTTAGCTAAGAGGCAATTCAGCAATGTCTACTAATTCAAGATGGTTACATTTATACCAGGTGAACTACAACGTTAAACTAAACTAGCCTCTGTGTACTTTCTAGCAAGGGAAACAAAGAACAAGAATAAACTGGTAAATATTATACTTATTTTTAAGACACGAATATTCTGTATAAGTATTTGAGTTATGTCTAAAGGAAGAAAACAACCCTTCAAACAATTTTGTGGTCTTTATTTTTTATTTTTATTTTTTTAGAGATAAAGATCTACTGTTTTCCAGGCTGAAGTGCAGTGGCTAATCACAGGCACAATACCACTACTGATGAGCACAGTAGTATTAACCTGCTCCATTTCCAACCTGGGCCAGTTCGCCCCTCCTTAGGCAACCTGGTGGTCCCTGCTCCTGGGAGGTCACCATATTGATGCCAAAGAGTACAGACATCCGACTGGCATAGTGCACCACAGCCCAGAACCCCTAGGCTCAAGCAATCCTGACTCAGCCTCTCAAGTAGCTCAGATTACAGGCGCACCACCATGCCTGGCCAAGTTTCTGACTTGCCAATCAGCAATTCAGCATCAAGAGTACGATCATGGGTAGAAGCAAAAAAATCAGATTAGAGAAAATCCTTTTGGGGGAAGAAAGTGCACTCCAAGAAGGGCACAGATGTGAAAAAAACTGCAAAGCATGGAATGGAAATCCTATTCCAAATTCTTTCCTCTGTAGCTTCTATATAGTTACTACCCTTCTGCCTATAATCACCTAAGTGTGCCTGCTTTTTCTGAAAAGTATAAACTCCCATTCTTTCCTTCTTAATTAGCCACGAAATCTGCTTCCACAAGTTTAACTTTTAGTCATTTATACTGTATATACACAGGTAAATCATTCAGAAAATTGGGTGTAAACCACTCCAGTAGTCTATGCTTTTAGCATCTCTTTTGCTGTTTTTCCTAGGGCAGTATTCTATTCAAACACTACTTATAAATAACCCATATATACAAAAGCCAGTTGCTATAATGCTACCAAAAACAACCTGTCCACATTGCATGCTGACTTCAAGATCAACAGTGCTGCCATCCTCAGCTCCAGGTATCGCCATGTAGCCTAAGTCCCCTGCACCCACCCGCCTAACACTGTGCCCACTCTTCCCTTTTTCACCTGTATCCAGAGCAGAGTCAATGGTGATACTGCAGGATTGCCAAGCCACTGGAATAAAAAATACCCCTGCCACACACTGCTGAGAACTAGTGTTTTGGTGTGCGTGTGACAAATAACAGAAAGTATGTATGTTCTTGACAATGTTTTTGCTGTCAAATATTAAATTTTATTTTACTTTATTTTGAGGTGGAGTCTCACTCTGTTACCCAGGCTGGAGTGCAAAGGCGTGATCCTGGCTCACTGCAACCTCCACCTGCCGGGTTCAAACAATTCTCCTGCCTCAGCCTCCCGTGTAGCTGGAACTACATATAGGCGCGTGCCACCATACCCAGCTAATTTTTTGTATTGTTAGTAGAGATAGGGTTTCACTGTGTTAGCCAGGATGGTCTCGATCTCCTGCCTTTGTGATCCACCCGCCTTGGCCTCCCAAAGTGCTGGGATTACAGGCGTGAGCCACTGCACCCGGCCTAAATTTAAAAATTTTATCCTATAGTTTAGCTTGAGTACAGTTATACTAACGATTATAGACTTTTGTAAGCAGACACAAGAACACAATTTTACAAAAATTAAAAAAAAATTGAAAACACAATCTGTTTCTAAATCAAGTTTTAGAAGTATATGCAAAAACTGTGTTGGTAAATTACTGCAAGAGATAGGATTAAAGAATTTCAGATTCTCAATTGTCTGAAAAAAGAGACAGGCACATTTTTTTTTTTTTTTTTTTGCAAAAAATGTCTCTTTTTGTTGTGATAATTGATTCTTCATTATCTAATTCATAGATAACCACTCACCCTTTGTTGACAGAATGTTAACCATTTCTCAAAAAATACAATAAAATAAAATGAATAAAATTAGCCAGGTGTGGTGGCAGGCGCCTGTACTCCCAGCTACTCGGGAGGCTGAGGCAGGAGAATGGTGTGAACACAGGAGGCGGAGCTTGCAGTGAGCCGAGATCGTGCCACTGCACTCCAGCCTGGGCAACAGAGTGAGACTCCATCTCAAAAACAAACAAACAAACAAACAAACAAAACACAGAATATTAACCATTTTCATCCTCTTCAGAAACATTAATTAGAAGTAACTAGAAAGCAGCAGGCTTCTGGACCTCTTGTTTAAGTTTTTAAGCAGTAAAGATGTATAGTACTTGCTCTCTTTTTCTCAGTCTGGCCCATTTTGGAAGAGTTACAACCTATTTGCTAGTTTTCTTGAGTTTTATAGTTAGCTTATAGAACCACAGAACTGAAAAAGACTATAATCTTCAGGAATCTGTTTCTTTCCATAAGAAAACAGGAATTCCATTTAAGTACTATCTCTTCCACCCAAAAGGAAAGCTTATTATGCTATTTCTTATTAAACATGACGACAGAGTAGAAATAACATACAATAGAAAGAATAACTCTCCTCAACCATATCTACCCCCAGAAATACCAAGGCTAACAGCTGGGCACATATTCTTCCAGATTTAAGGAAAATAAAAACGCATGCAGATATTTCGTATGCTTTAGAATCAGCACACAAACATACAGTAGTAAGTCAGGTGGTATCAAGGGAGAAAAAAAAAGACGAAAATAGGAAAGAAAATGCCATCTGCTATCATTCCTCTTTTTGGCAGTAGTGGGGGGGCAGTCAGGGTCTCGCTCTGTCACCCAGGCTGGAATGCAGTGGCACAAGCATTGCTCATGGCAGCCTCGAACTCCTGGGCTCAAGCGGTCCTCCCACCTTAGCTTCCCAAGTAGCTGAGATCACAGGCATACACCACAGCATGCTGCTAATTTTTAAATTTTTTTGTAGAGACAGAGTCCTGCCATGTTGCTCAGGCTGAACTTGAACTCCTCAGATCAAGCTATCCTCCCACCTCAGCCTCCCAAGTACTTGGGACTACAGATCCATGCCAAAAAGCCTGGCTAATTTTTAAAAATTTTTTGTGGAAATGGGGCTCCTGATATGTTGCCTAGGCTGGTCTCGAACTCCTAGACTTAAGAGATCCTTCTGCCTCAGCCTCCCAAAGTGCTGGGATCACAGGTTTGAACCACTGTGCCAAGCCCGGGTCCTTATTTTTATCACAAGTACTGTATCACTTATTTACAAATTAATCTTCCCCTATGAGAATGTAAGTTTCTTACTTGTATCCCTTATAGCAGACGTCTGCACACAAAGAAATGAAGATTCTATAAATGTTTGAAGAACTAATATTTCTAATTAATGATTTTCACACATTATAAACTATGATATCCTTTATTCAAGTGAAGTATTACTTAGAAGCCCAATATTATTAAGAGTAAAATATGGCACACTACTTGGATTAAGCAGCCCAGAGACTCCATTCAGCCCTTCACTCACTCCTCAAACAAATTTGTGCTGTAAATGTACTTACTTCACAGGGGCTCGAGCGTAAACCTGAAGCCAGTCAGGAATTTCTGCAGTATGATATGGATTTGCAGGTACCAGAAGCGACTGATTTCTTTCAGTTTGCTGTGGCTGGTATGTGACAGGAGGTGGCTGATCATACCGAGGTACACTAAGAAGAGAGGAGTGACATTCTTTAGGATAAACGTCCTAAAATCTAAGAAATTATAAAGAACAAATAATACTTAAGCATTTTTCAGTGTGCCTTCTGCCCAAACTGACTTATACCACCTAAAAGATAATGTATTTTAAAGACATTTCTTCTGGCTGGTATTTAGTCTTTTCAAAAACAGGTTCAAAGGAGGATATGAAAAAGCTGGAACTAAGTTTTAACCTTTACACAAAGACTTAAAACTAGAATAGCAAATCCCCACAAGAAATAGTTATCAGCTGTAAATTCATATCAGAAAGGTTGACAGTTTCTAGGAAAGGATGTTTCCTTCCTCCTGTAGGCTGAAAATGGGGGTTGGGATATGTAGTGAGGCAGCAGTGAGTATTGTGTTGGAAATATCTCTATCCAATGTAGATAACTTTTCAACTTTTGCCAAATCAAGAGAACATATGGGAGTCAGAGTTGATTAGAACCTATTTTAAGTCACAGAGATAAAAAATAAATAAATGCTTTAGTTCTAACAGCCTGTGTATGCTGTGGGAAGCGGACATATTATATGGGAAAGTGTAAGGAAAGCACTGAACCACCTGAAGGTTAATAACTAAACTCGAGGAGGCCAAAAGGGTCTATTTCAGACTGAAAGGGGTCTTTGCCTTCAAACACAAAGATTTATGTGTATATGTGGCCAACAAGCATATTAAAAAATGCTCATCATCACTGATTATTAGAGAAATGCAAATCAAAACCACAATGAAATAAATACAATTCCACATCAGTCAGAATGGCTATTATTAAAAAGTCAGAAAATAATAGATGCTGGTATGGTTGCAAAGAAAAGTGAATGCTTATACACTGCTGGTGGGAATATAAATTAGTTCAGTCACAGTGGAAAGTAATTGGGAGATCTTTCAAAGAACTTAGAACTACCATTCAATCCAGCAGTCCCATTACTGGGACTATTTCTACAAAGGAATAGAAATCATTCTACCATAAAGAAATATGCATGCACATGTTAAGTGCAGCACTATTCACAATAACAAAGATATGGTATCAACCTAAATGCCCATCAGTAGTGGGCTGGATAAAGAAAATGTGGTACACAGACACCACGGAATACTACCCAGCCATAAAAAAGAACAAGAGCATGTCCTTTACAGCAACATTGATGGAACTGGAGGCCATTATCCTAAGTGCATTAATGCAGGAAGAGAAAACTAAATACCACATGTTGATAGGTAGGAGCTAAACACTGAGTACACATGGACACAAAGAAGGGAACAATAGACATTGAGGTCTACTTGTGGGAAGAGAATCGGAGAAGTATGAGGACTGAAAAACTACCTATCAGGGACTGGGCGTGGTGGCTCATGCCTGTAATCCCAGCACTTTGGGAGGCCGAGGTGGGAGGAGCACCTCAGGTCGGGAGTTCGAGACCAGCCTGGCCGACATGGAGAAACCCCATCTCTACTAAAAATACAAAACTGAGCCAGGTGTGGTGACGCATGCCTGTAATCCCAGCTACTCAGAAGGCTGAAGCAGGAGAACTGCTTGAACCTGGGAGGCGGAGGTTGTGGTGAGCTGAGATTGCGCCATTGCACTCCAGCCTGGGCAAAAAGAGCAAAACTCCATCTCAGGAAAAAAAAGAAAAAAGAAAGAAAAGAAAAACTACTTATCAGGTACTATGCTTATTACCTGAATGATAAAATAATCTGTACCAAATCCCCAAGCCATGCAGTTTACCCATGTTAACCTGCACATGTACCCCTGAACCTAAAATAAAAGTTAGGGAGAAAAAAAAGAAAATGTGGTATATATAACAGTGGGGAGAAAAAAATGCACGTGTATACTAGAAAAGGTCACTGTTTATAAACTGGGATTAAAATAAGGTTAGATTATGCTGTGGTTAACGATTTTAAAAGATCAATGTGCAAATGGCACTGAATTCTATCTTCAACTCTTCTTTCCCAAATAGGTTCAAAGGAAAATATTCTTTGATAGTACAATTGGGGTGGGGAAGAATTGGGACTTTGAAGTCAGGTATTCCTGGATTTGAACCTCAGTTTTAACACTTACAAACTATGCAAATATAGGCAAAACTCCTCCACTCTCTAAGCCTCAGCCTCCATACTTTTAAAGTGGAATAATAAATTCATACCACAGGTGGTGGTTCTCAGGATTAAATAACCTAATGTAAGTCAAGAATTCTGTATTAGGATTGGCCTAAGATAGACAACCAGACAGTTATTAATACTACATATGTGAGCTTAAGGGCAGCGTTTATTCTCTCATGTTCAACTTCTACCAAGTTGCCGAGAGAAGTAAATTAATTAATTATGAAATTGCTTTAAAAAAACTATTAAAGTTATGTAATAACATAAGGTTAATGATGATTGTATCAGTCTATTTTCACACTGCTATAAATAATAACCTCAAATTGGGTAATTTATAAAGAAAAGAGGTTTAATTGACCCACAGTTCCATAACTGGGAGGCCTCAGGAAACTTACAATTATGGCAGAAGGTGAAAGGGAAGCAAGGGACATCTTACATGGCAGCAGGAGAGAGAAGGGGGAACTGCCACATGCTTTTAAACCATCAGATCTCGTGAGAACTCACTACCAGAACAACATGGGGGAAACGGCCCCCATGATTCAATCACCTCCCACCAGGTCCCTCCCTCGACACACGGGGATTACAATTTGAGATGAGATTTGGGTGACAACACAGAGCCAAACCATGTCAATGATGAACAGAAAAGTAAACTCTCAAATCTGGTTATCTGGACTGCAACCATCATTGCCACCTGATGACCACACCACAAGTTTGATTCTTTCAAAGGACAACAACCTCAGTAGTTGAATAAACATTGATTGGGTGCCACTACATGGAATCATGGGAAAAAACAGATTTTCAAAGTTGAATTAATAAATCCAAATATGTAAAATAATTAAAACAACACAATAATGACAAAGCTTAGTTTTCCAGTTGGTAATACTAAAACATATTCATAACTATTTTAATGGTTCTAAGAAAATACAAATGTCCACTATAGCCAAAAAACTGTATTATGCCAGATGACACTAAGCAACATTTATCAAAATGCAGATGATATTTTACTCATTCTTAATCTTGTGGCTCAGGTTTTGAAGCTCACATGTGGTTAATTTGAAATATTTGCAACTTCATTACTAAACTAATACTAGTTTTTATGTACTTTGAAATCCAGTGTGTATTTACACTTATAGCACATCTCAATTTATATCAATCACATTCAAGTGCTCAACAGCCACATATGACAACTGGCTACAGTATCAGGCAGCAAAGAGCTAAAAGTCTGGCAACAAAGCAGATCTACCCGGCCCAGTATCAATCAAAATAGCACAAAGAATTACTGGCTATATTTATTAAACAAATATGGGATGTTTTGTTCAGTCCCAATTTTCACTTTCTTGTCTAGTAATAGCAAGAAACAGAACATACAACCATGTCTAAAATTGAATAAAAACAGCAAAATGTTATAATTCAATTGTGCATTGTGACTTAGGGGGTAGGTCTGTATTATTTGTAAAAATTTAAGTGTAAGAAGGCAGAAGCCTTAATTATTTCATTTTCTGGACACCTATAACAAAAACATTCTGGCATTATTATAGCAAAATCTGATCGTAAGAACAATGACCCTGATTTTGAGGTAGTTTAAAAAGTACTTTTTTAACTTATTAAAGTCATTTATTGCTAAACATATGTTCAGAGAAAAGTGTAAATTTTGAAATGTAAGGCTTTCAGGTCTCAAGCTTTAGGATGCTTTTCTCTTGGATGAAAATACCAGTCCAAAATCTAACATTAGACAATCCCGAAACTAAAAGTGGAAAATAAAGTTGATACTCTACCTAGGAGCACAGGGATGCCTGTACTGAGCCTTCTTATTTGTGTGATCTACATAATACGTTCCAAATTCCGATGACTCAACTCGTTCCCATCCAGGAGGAAGCCCTTCTCGCTCAAGAGGATGGCTCCAGTGAGTTGTATTTGTGTTATGATCTATATAGTATTTTCTCCCTCTCATTGTCCAGTCCACAGACCAGCCAGGAGGAAGGGGTAAATCTTCAGAACCATGGTTAGTCAAATTTCCTAAAGATGTAGCAGCAACTCTCCCAATACCTATGGGAAAAGAGAAAATGATAGAGAAGAAACAGAACAATTATTCAATGTAAAAAATGTGTCAGCTAGCAAAGTCATGACATTAACTATCCTGATTGTACTCTTCTATTTAAATTCATGATTATGTCCATTATGATGGTTTTCATAAAACTAGTCAGTATTACTACTAATTAATTATAAAAATGGGGAGGAACTAGACTTTGAAATTGTGGAGGGTTTCTGGCTGATGCTTCCATCAACAGGCCATATAAACATTTAACTACAGGTTGAGCATCCCTAATCCAAAAATCTGAAATTTGAAATGCTCCAAAATCCAAAACTTTTTGAGAGCTGACATGTTGCCACAAGTAGAAAATTCCACACCTGACCTTATGCGATGAGTCATAGTCAAAATTCAGTCAAAACTTTGTTTTATGCACAAAATTATTTAAAATATTATATAAAATTACCTTCAGGCTATGTGTAGAAGGTATATACGAAACATAAATGAATTTCACGTTCAGACTTGGGATTTCTTCCCATGATATCTCATTATGTATATACAAATATTCCAAAATAAAAAAAAAATCCCAAATCTCAAACACTGCTGGTCTTAAGCATTTTGGGGTAAGGGATAATCAGCCTGTAGTAGTAAAGCTACTTAAGTATGTATTCTGCCAAAAGAAAAGTGGGAAAAAGAAAATTTCCCGATTAAAGATTTAACATTTCATCTTAAAAAAAAAATGCAAAAATGAACTTGTAAAACCAGTTTCAGTTATAAATTCTTAAAAGTAATCTGGCTGTGCCCTAGAATTCTTAAGTAAGCTTAAGGTAGCAGGGTGTAAGGTCAACATACAAAAATTAATTAAATATTTATATATTAACAAGCAACTGGAAACAAGTTATTGAGATAATATCATTTAAAATAGCTTCAAAAAATTGTGCAGGATCCATATGCTAAAAACTATAAAACACTGATGAAAGAAATAAAAAACCTATCACATTAATAGACTGGAAAATTCAACATAAAGTTAAGATGTCAATTCTCCTGAAATCATCTTTATAGTAGTCCCCCCTTATCCATGGGGGGATCCATTCCAAGACTCCCCGTAGATGCCTGAAACTGCAGATAGTACATAACCCTGTGTATGCTATGTTTTTTCCTATACACACGTATCTATGATGAAGTTTAACCTATAAATTAGGCACAGTAAGGGATTAACAACAACAAAATCGAACAAGTACAACATTATAATAAAAATTGGGTGAATGTGATCTCTCTCCCTCTCTCGAAAGATCTTATTGTACCATATTCATCTATTTTCGGACTGCAGTTGCAGAGGTAACTGAAACTGTGGAAAGCAAAACCATGGATAAAGGGAGACTACTGTCATTCCAATAAAAATTCCGGCTGGGCATGGTGGCTCACACCTGTAATCCCGGCACTTTGGGAGCCTGAGGTGAGCGGATCACCGGAGGTCCGGAGTTTGAGACCAGGCTGACCAACATGGTCAAACCCTGTCTCTACTAAAAACAGAAAAATTAGCCAGATGTGGTGGGGGGCGCCTGTGATCCCAGCTACTCGGGAGGCTGGGGCAGGAGAATCGCTTGAACTCGGAAACAGAGGTTGCAATGAGCCGAGGACGCGCCATTGCACTCCATCCTGGGCAATAAGAGTGAAACTCCATCTCAAAAAAAAATAAAATAAAAAAATAAAAAATAAAAAAAATTCCATCGAGTTTTTGTAGATACAGATAGTTATTAGACAAACAGATTTTAAAATGTATACTGAAAGGCAAAAGAACTAGAGAAGCCAAAACGATTTTTTTGAAAAAGGGATAAAGTTGAAGGACTCACACTACCTGATTTTTAAGGCTTACTATAAAGCTACAGTAGTCAAGACAGTGTGGTACTGTCAGAAGAACAGACAAATAGATAAATGGAACCGAACAGAGAATCCAGAAGCACACCCACACAGACATGGTCAACTGATTTCTGATAAAGGTGAAAGGGCAATAGTGGGGAATGACGTTGCAACAAATGATGTTGCAATAACTGGACATCCATATGCAAAAAACCTCATCACGACCTATACCTCCCACCTTACATACAAATTAACTCAAAATAGATCATATATCTAAATGTAAAACTATAATGCTTTTACAAGAAAAAAACAGAATAAAATATCGTGAGTTTAAAGTTTAGACAAACAGTACTTTTTTTTTTACCATGATGCTGAAAGTTCAACTCATAAAGAAAAAATACTGATTAAATTGAACTCTGTCAAGATTAAAACACTTGTGAAAGACACTATGAGAAAGAAACTCAAGCTGTAAACTGGGAGAAAACATTTGCAAATCACATTATTAGCCAAAGAACTTTGACGTAGAATATACAAAGAACTCCCAAAACTCAACAGTAAGAAAACCACCCTGAGCCTGGTGCAGTGACACGCACCTGTAGTTCAACCTACTCAGGAAACTGAGTAGGAGGGTTACTTGAGCCCAAGACTTCAGGTCTGTGGCACACTATCATCATGCCTGTGAACAGGTACTACACTCCAGTCTGTGCAACAGAGTGAAACCCCTTCTCTCAAAACAAAAACAGAAGAAGAAAAGAAAATGACCCAGTTAAAAAAAAAAGGGGGGGGGGGGGTAAGAACTTTTAACAGGCACTTCACCGAAGACAACATATTGACAGTAAATAGCATATGAAAAAATGCTCAGGATCATAATTAGCCATGAAAGAAATGCAAATTAAAACCATAATGAAATGACAATACACATCTATGAAAATGGCCAAAAAACAAAACAAACCTGACAATACAAGTTCTTATGCGGATACAGAACAACTGCAATGCCCATACACTGCTGGTGCGGACTCAAAATGCTACAGTCACTCTTAGTAATTTCTTATAATTTCTTAGTCAAGCTTAGTAATTTCTTATAAAGTTAAATATATGCTTTTCATATGCTACAGCAATCCCATTCTCAAATATTTACCTAGAGAAATGAGAAGTCATATTCACACAAAATCCTATTTGTGGATATTTACATGGATTGCATTCATATTTGCCCCAAAGTGGAAACAATACACGTCCTTCAACAGAATGGATAAACAAACTTTGGTGCAACTGTACAGTGAAATCTGCTCAGGAGTAAAATGGAACTAATTATTGGTACATGCAAGAATCTCAAAGATGAATCTCAGAAGTATCATGCTGAGGGAAAGCATCCAGTCTCAAGTGGCTACAAACTGTATGATTCCATTTTTATGAGATTCTTGCAAAGGCAAAACTACTAGGACAGAAAACAGTGATTGCTAGGAACTGGGGGTGAGGGATAGGAGTTGACTATAAGAGGACAACATAAGGGAATTTTGGAGGGTGTTTGAAATGTTCTATATTCTCATTACGCAGGCATTACATGAAATCTATACATATGTTAATACTCAGAACTGTGTAACTTGAAAAAAGTTAAATTTACTATACTTTTTAAAAGAATAATCTGGCTGCATAATTTTATTCTCACACAAGAATACTAATAGCATATGTATAAAACATCACCCCACACTCAGTGGCTTAAAACAAGAAGTATTTATTTGGTTCACTACAGGTTGGTGATACTGGCTGAGCTCAGTAAGTTTTTCCTTGACATTTGGTACAAGTTATCTTTACTGTCTCATTACTTGATGAAAGTTATCTCCTGTATAACTTTCAATATGAAGATTTACTGATGATCAGACCTCCATTTCTTCTCTGACTTAAGCTGCTTTTTTCTTTTTTAACCCCTAGATCACTCTGTTCCAGCCACACTCACCTCCTGGATGCTGTTCTCAAACATGGCAGGCACTGGCTGTTTATTCTCCCTAGAATATTCTTCCTTCAGATATTCTCTTGGCTCACTCTCACCCTCTTCAAGCCTCTTCTCAAATGTCTCAATGAAGCTTATTCTGACTATGGCAATCTACATCTGCCGAGCTTCTACTTACCGTTTTACATTTTAAAAAAGCACTTTAACCTTTTAACATATTATATAATTTTAGTTTGCTTATTAACCTACAAGAATCCCACAAAGAAGATTCTTAGGACAGGAATCTTTGTTTTGTTCACAGATATATCTCCTGTCTCTGTAACAGTGTCTACAGAATAAAGCACATAGTAAGTGTTAAATAAATAAGCTGCAGTAATAAAGACAGCGTGGCATTAGTGGAGGAGATACACACATCAATGAGACAGAAACTGCATAAATATTTTCCTTGATTTTTGGACTTATTTTGCCTCTTTCACTCCCACATTTTACTAGTTCTGAAACGAAGGTGTTTATCACAAGACAGTAAATTTGTTAGCCACTAGGCAGCAAATATAGATACATTATCATTGCTGGATATGTTCTAACACAGTCCTAGGAAGACAGTGTATGGTTCATACTATTATTAATCCTCATTATTTGTAATGGTTGCACCCCAGACAAAATTTTAATGTAAATTTGAATCCCTGTCCCTTAAAGGTACAAGGATACAGCATTTAAATGAAAAGTTAGTGTGTTAACAGAAGACTGCCAGTCAACCCAAGGCCCTAACTGCCAAATTTAGAATATCTCAGAATGGTCAAAATAAGAAAGACTGGGTGACCATTGAGGTGTGAAGGAGTACCATGCCAGAGCAAAACATCTACTAGTCAAAAGTTCCCAGCTGACTTTGAAGAGCTTTTAAAATTACAGTTGGCTGAAAACTAAGGCAAAATGAAAACATCAAGTTTACCTTTAAGGAAAGGCAAATGAAACAGACCCCAGTGACAAAAGGTAATTTAGAAGAAACTTTAAAATTAAGGTAAATGCTTCAATTCAAACTCAGATTCTAAAGAAGAATATGTAAGTGTATGGATAAATACAGGTTATTGGCATGTGGTTTAAGAAACAGTTTTTATTTAAATACAACATACAATGCATATGCATAAGGCTAGTCACTGCAGCAACATCTATAGTAGCAAAGGCTAGAAATCAACCAAATGTCCAATAGCAAACTGGTTGATTACACTATTACACGCACAGAACAGAGTACTAGATTATATAGCTGTAAACATGAATGAAGATGATTTCTCTTTATTGCCCTGGAATAATATTCAAGATGTATTAAGTGAAAAAAGAATCTGAACAGTACACCACTATATATATACATATATATACACACACACACACATACACACACACACATATATACACACACATATATATATATATGTAGTAGCCAGCCAGTAAGGTGGCCCTGGGCCCCAATTATCCCTGTCCTCCTGGTATTCACACCCTTGTCTGTGTGACCAATAGTTCATGGCAGAAAGGATGGTGTGTGACTTCTGAGATGAGGATATAAACGACCCTGCAGCTTTTGCCCTGGTCAAGTGTACTTGCTCTCTCATCACTCACTCTGGGGGAAACCAGATACCATATCATGAGAAGCCCATGAGTGAGGAATTGAGGCCTCCAGCCAGAACTGAAGCCTCCTGCTAACAGCCTTGTGAGTGTACTTAGAAGTGGATCTTTTGGCCGGGTGCAGTGGCTCACACCTGTAATACCAGCACTTTGGGAGGTCAAGGTGGGTGGACCACCTGATGTCAGAAGTTTGAGACCAGCCTGGCCAAGATGGCAAAACCCTATATCTACTAAAATTACAAATAATTAGCGGGTGTGATGGCACATGCCTGTAGTCCCAGCTACTCAGGAGGCTGAGGCAGGAGAACGCTTGAACCTGGGAGATGGAGGTTGCAGTGAGCCGAGAGCACAACACTGCACTCAAGCGTGAGTGACAGAGATAGATTCCGTCTCCAAAAAAAGAAAGAAATGGATCTTTCAGCCTGAGCAAAGCCTTCAGATAACTGCAGCCTCAGCTGATATGTGTGTGGACTGAAACTTCATGAGAGATCCTGAAGGTCAGAATGACCTGGCTAAGCCACTTCCAAAATCCTGACCCACAGAAACTATGATAATAAATGTTTATTGTTTTATGCCAATGAGTTTGGGAGTAATGTGTTTTACAGCTACAGAAACCTAACACAATACACATGAAAGAGAAGAATATGAATACATATTATATATTTATGTATTTATATTTATTTTCATAAAATGTTGCAATGAAGTACGTAACAAAAATTAATAAAATTGGGTATTGGCCGGGCGCGGTGGCTCAAGCCTGTAATCCCAGCACTTTGGGAGGCCGAGACGGGCGGATCACAAGGTCAGGAGATCGAGACCATCCTGGCTAACAGAGTGAAACCCCGTCTCTACTAAAAAATACAAAAAAATAGCCGGGCGAGGTGGCGGGCGCCTGTAGTCCCAGCTACTCGGGAGGCTGAGGCAGGAGAATGGAGTGAACCCGGGAGGCGGAGCTTGCAGTGAGCTGAGATCAGGCCACTGCATTCCAGCCTGGGCGACAGCACGAGACTCCATCTCAAAAAATAAAAATAAATAAAATAAAATAAAATAAAATTGGGTATTTACAGGGGGAGGAAGGAAATGGGGTGGAAGAGGATAGGGATAGAATTTTCTAAATGTACTCTGTTTTATCGTTTTGATTTTGCAACCTTTTAAATATCCTATGTAACTTCCAAACAAAATTAAATCAAAATTTAGAAAAAGCAATCCCTAAAAGTGAAAACAAAATGAAGCAAATGAATCTAAGAGTGCATGAAGCAGCTAAAGCATACTTCAGAAAAATTATTCAAAGTGAATATTTACTTATTGTTATTTATTTTTGAGACAGGGTCTCACTCTGTCACCCAGGCTGGAATGCAGTGGCATAATTATGGCTCACTGTAGCCCCTCAACCTCCTGGGCTCAAGCAATCCTCCCACCTCAACCTCCCAAGTAGGTGTGACTTATGGGCATGCACCACCAAACCTGGCTAACTTTTTTAAATTATTTTTTGTAAAGACAGGGTCTCGCTATATCACCCAGACTGGTCTCAAAACCCTTAGACTCAAGCATTCCTCCCATCATGGTCTCCTAGTGTGCTGGGATTACAGGCATGCGCCCCTGTGCCTGGCCCAAAGAGAATTTTCAACACAATAAATTGTACTTCCTCATCAGGAAATACCCTAAATTTAAAAAATAAACTACAAAGAAATCTTCTGTTTTATTCAGTAATCATATTGTCGATGACAGTATTTTTAAAGCTAGTTATGCTATACATAAAGCAAATGAATAGTTATATAATTGTCAACAGGAACCAAGATTTTCAGTATGAGAAAAAAATAAAAACCTAAGGCAAAAAGAAGGTAGCTCAATGTGAATGTACTTACTGCCACCAAACTGTACACTTAAAAATGGTTAAGATGGTAAATTTTGTTATGTGTATTTTATCGCAATTAAACTTTTTAAAAAGCAGAAAGTAAAAACTTGGAAATCTTAAACTGCCAACAGTATGAACTCATAATGAATTTCTATTTCCAGAAAACAACAAAACATATTTCCTAGATATGTCCACTGAAAAGGTCTACAAGCATGAATCCACCAAATAGCAACGAGCACAAGCGTGCAATCCCTGAATACTACTTCCCCATCGAAAGGAACCAGGGATCCTTAGATAAATGGTTGAGTACAGGACTGAGGCAGAAAATGCACAAGATGAGCCTGGAACATCTAGTCACATTAGAAAGCAAAGAGAAATAAAAAGGAACCAACATTGAAGGGGCTCTGCCATCAAAGCAGCAGCAATTTAAACATCAAAAGGAATACCACACCAATAATTAAAACGTAAGTCTTAAAAATCTTAAAATCCACCAGTTCATCTTGGAGAAATGGCTTCTGGGTCAGAGGAAATACACGATAATATGGAACATGAGAAAAACATCAGACTTTTGAAATTGAAAAAAAAGGTGGGGCACAGTGGCTCACGCCTATAATCCCAACACTTTGGGAGGCCAAGGCGGGTGGATCACCCGAGGTCAAGAGTTCAAGACCAGCCTGGCAACATGGTGAAACCCCATCTCTACTCAATATACAAAAATTAGCCAGGTGTGGTGGCATGTGGCGGTGATCCTAGCGATTCAGGAGGAGACTTGCTTGAACCTGGGAGGTGGAAGTTGCAGTGAGCCAAGATTGCGTCACTGCACTCCAGCCTGGGTGACAGAGGGAGACAACGTCTAAAAAAAAGAAATTGAAAAAAAAAAAAAAAGAATTGAAATTGAGGTACAATCTACAAAACATTTTGTACTCCTCAAAACTGTCAAAGTCATAAAAAACAAAAGACTGAGAAACTAGCATAGATTAAAGACTAAAGACATATGACAATTAAATGCAATGCCGTACATCTGGAATGAATCCTAGAACACAAAATGAACATTAATTAAAAAATGATAAAATCCAAATAAAGCTTGGCCTTAAAAATCCATGAGTTCATGGTTACTTCTGTACGTGGCCAAGGTATCAACTCATTATTCTGAAATAGCAAACAAAGGAAAAGATCTAACATTTAACCCTTCTTTCCTATATGAACAGCAACCAAATAATTGATAAAGTCCTTAACTATAATATTCCAACTAATAAAGAAGAAATGACAGAATTCAAGTGTCACAATTTGCAACACTTAATGAAATACAGACATACTTTGGAGACATTTCAGGTTTGGTTCCAGATTACTGCAATAAAGTGAATATAGCAATAAAGTGAGTTATACGAATTTTTTTGTTTCCCAGTGAATATAAGTTATCTTTACAGCTGAGCGCAGTCGCTCACACCTGTAATCCCAGCAGTCTGGGAGGCCAAGGCAGGTGGATCACGAGGTCAAGAGATCGAGACCATCCTGGCCAACATGGTGAAACCCTGTCTCTACTAAAAATACAAAAATTAGCTGGGCCTGGTGGCGCACACCTGTAGTCCCAGCTACTCGGGAGGCGGAGGCAGGAGAATCGCTTGAACCCGGGAAGTGGGGGTGGCAGTGAGCCGAGATTGCACCACTGCACTCCAACCTGGCAACAGAGCAAAACTCTGTCTCAAAAAAATAAAAAGTTATCTTTTACAATATACTGTAGTCTATTAAGGGTGCAATAGCATTATATCATTAAAAAAACTACAGGTCTTAATAAAAAAATTTTATTGCTAAAAAAATGCAAATGATTGTCTGAGCCCTTATTGAGTTCACAGCATCTTTTTGCCAGTGGAGGGTCCCGTCTCCATACTGATGGCTGCCGACAGATTAGGCTGGTGGTGTTTGAAGGCTGGGGTAGCTTTGGCAATTTCTTAAAGTAAGACAACAATGAAATTTGCTCCATCAATGGACTTTTCCTTTTGTGAAAGATTTTTCTGTAGCATGTGATGCTGTTTGATAGCATTTTACCCACAGTAGCATTTCTTTCAAATTGGCATCAATTCTCTCAAATTCCACTGCTACTTTATGAACTAAACTTATTTAATATCCTAAATCATTAGTCATTTCAACAATATTTACAGCTTCTTCACCAAGAGTATATTCTATTTCAAGAAACCACTTTCTTAGAAAGCTCATCCATAAGAAGCAACTCATCTGTTCAAGTTTTATCATGAGACCAGCAGCAATTTAGTCACATCATCAGGCTCCACTTCTTATTTTAGTTTAGTTTGCACACGAGTGCAATTCCTTGTGATGCCCCAAAACAATTACAATAGTAACATCAGCAATCACTGATCACAGATCACCAAAACAGGCAGAAATGAAAGTCTGAAATATTGTGAGAATCACCAAGATGTGACAAAGACATGAAATGAGCATGTGCTGTTGGACGGCCACAAACCTTCAATTTGTAAAAAACACAGTTATCTGCAAAACACAATAGAGCAAAGCATAATAAAATGAGGTATGCCTGTAATAGTGCTAGCCACTTATCATTAATGGCTGCCAAAAACCAATAATAGATAAAAGGCTTATGGAGAACTTCATGATGGATGAATTAAGCTGACATCTGTACCCATGGCTGCATCTTAACATCACAGACAAATCCATCATTATACGTCACTGGAACCTATGCGATAGAAAGTACACAACATTATCTATGAAGTATTCTGGCAAAAAGGATGCAAGAACAAAAACAGACTAAAGATTACCCTTGTTCAGTACCCTTTGAAAAAGAAAGCTAATATGTAATTTTTAAAAAGATGGTGACAATAAAACAGAACAAAACAAGCCTTTTGGTGAAACTGACCTTAGGCTTCCATTAAACTGCAACTGAAGGTTTAATATATATAGTTTAAGCAACTTCAGTACTTAAAGAGAAAATAAACAGAAAAGAAGCCAATGTATGAAACACATGTACACAGCAAATGACTAATATCACATCGTAGAAACACACAATTACTTTACACTCTAATATGTTCATTACGTTAAAAATGCTTTACAGCCAAAACCAAGCATAGCAATGTAACAATTTTTTTAATGCATAGTCAATTTAGTGTATTTATATTGAGTTATTTATAAAAGCCATAATATTTTAGCTAACAGAGCTTCCCTCAGGAACCACATAATAGAAATAAATTTCTAAATACTGCATTATTAAAAACAAAAGCTGCCTTTTTTTTTTTTTTTGAGATGGAGTCTAGCCTCGTCGCCCAGGCTAAAGTGCAATGGTGCAATCTCGGCTCACTGCAACCTCTACCTCCCAGGTTCAAGCGATTCTTCTGCCTCAGCCTCCCGAGTAGCTGGGATTACAGGCACCTGCCACCATGGCTGGCTACTTTTTGTATTTTTAGTAGAGACAGGGTTTCACCGTGTTGGTTAGGATTACAGGCGCTGTGCCCGGACTAAAAACAAAAGCTTTTATAGTAATTAAAAACAATACAGGGGCCGGGTGCGGTAGCTCACGTCTGTAATCCCAGCAGTAGGAGGCCGAGGTGGGCGGATCACCTGAGGTCAGGAGTTTGAGATCAGCCTGACCAACATGGAGAAACCCGGTCTCTACTAAAAATACAAAATTAGCCGGGCATGGTGGCGCATGCTTGTAATTCCAGCTACTCGGGAGGCTGAGGCAGGAGAATCACTTGAACCTGGGAGGCGGAGGTTGCGGTGAGCCGAGATCGTGCCATTGCACTCTAGCCTGGGCAACAAGAGTGAAACTCCACCTCAAAAAGAAAAACAAAAACAAAAACTATACAGGTTTAGAGAGTATTAAAAGTTTGTGGCAACTTCATCTATTAAGAAAACCCATATTTCCACATACGTACTGAACCTGCCTAAATCTAGAACCACATGTACTTTTACATTTAAACAACATTAGGTACCAAAAGCCATATCTGAACCATAAATTTGTAATTCATATTTAGAGGAAGCACAAAGACCTCTCTGTAAAAACTCTCATTTTTAAAGTCTGAAAATTTGATAAAGGAGCCATGAAGTACCCAGAAAGTTGCAAATAGGCACATCAGCTTTACCAACGCTATTAAAAAACCCCAATGCCCTGTAAAGCCATGCATGATTCCTAAACTTCTTTAGAGATATTAATAATTTCAAAACATACCCCAGCTGTACTTTTTGTTTTTCAGATAGTCTCGCTCTGTCGCCCAGGCTGGAGTGCAGTGGTGTGATCTCCGCTCACTGCAACTTCCACCTCCGGGGTTCATGCCATTCTCCTGCCTCAGCTCCGGAGTAGCTGGGACTACAGGTGCTCGCCACCACGCCCGGCTAATTTTTTGTATTTTTAGTAGAGATGGGGTTTCACTGTGTTAGCCAGGATGGTCTCGATCTCCTGACCTCATGATCCACCCATCTCAGCCTCCCAAAGTGCTGGGATTACAGGCATGAGCCACCGTTCCCGGCCCCAGCTGCACTTTCTGAAAGCGCAATGTGTGATATTTTTTTCAAATTATTATTTGGGATAATTTTATAAAATCTATTGAGATAAATGTATAGTACAAAATAATGCAAACCACTGTTCTAAAGCATAAAGCATTACTAGCAATAAAACAGATCTAGCAGACTAAAAAATAAAAAATAAAAATAAAAACGCTATGTCAAGCTCTAACACATCATTCCTCCAGTATGAGTTACGCCAGAAAGCTCAAACTTCAATAACCAACATACCAAGTATGTGAGAAAAGAACAGAACACAAAACACTCACTTTTTTCTTTTTTTTTTGAGATGGAGTCTCGCTCTGTTGCCCAGGCTGGAGTGCCCAGGCGCGATTTTGGCTCACTGCACCCTCCACTCTGCGGGTTCCCGGGTTCAAGCGATTCTCCTGCCTCAACCTCCTGAGTAGCTGGGATTACAGGCACATGCCACCATGACCGGATAACTTTTGTATTTTTAGTAGAGACGTAGTTTCACCATATTGGTCAGACTGGTCTTGAACTCCTGACCTCGTGATCTGCCCGTGTCAGCCTCCCGAAGTGCTGGGAAACACTCACTCTTACAAAGGATATGTGCAAACAGCTATGGATGTGTATTCTATCCCCAGCCCTTTCCATATGTCTTATTTCATAGCCAAAACTGCCTTAGGAGGTAGTACTATTACCACCAATTTACAGATGAGAAAACAGGTTCAAGTGAATTATTTTAGCAGTGGTCACACAAGTGGCATAAGGTCAAATGACAAACCTATTACTAACCATGTAATCTTAGCAACAAAAGATCAACTGTTATTTACTCTTTAAAGAAAAATAGGACTGCCACAAAAGAAAAAGCCAGCCACCAATTTCGAACCAAATCAGTGAGAAAAAATGAGAACTTCAGTTTTTGAGTGACAAAAACAAAATTAGCTTTCCGTAATTTCAAGTAGTCCTTCAAAGTAATAAACTGGATTTATAATTAATCCTCAAAACAGCTTCTATTTGCAGGAATTAACTGCACAAACACCTTCTATTAATATAAAGTAAAACATTCATACACTAAACATATGACTTAGTCGAAGACACAGATAAAGTATTATTTTCTCTCTCTACCAAGCTCTCAGTAGATGTGCCAAAAAACTTAATCTCATACAATCAGGCAGATATTTATGAGAGCTACCATTATGAATAAAACTCAAATAGGCCGGTTTCCATATGTTGTAGTGGCTACAGAGAATAAAATGGATCTAGAGGTCTCATACAGTTCCACAGGGTCCCTAGTAATGGATACTATACGTTATTAGCGTGTTATAATCAAGATGTTGATAAAGAGATCTAAGTATTAAACCCAACCAAATGCTTTCTCTCTTCCTCTGCAAAATAAATGCAGAAAAGGTGGTGTCTCTAAAGATTATCAACCACTCCTCAAAAGATTCTGGTTACACAAATATTTACAACATTACCCGAGTAATTGCAAATCCAGTACTTCTTGATAAAGCCCACACTTTTCAGTTTGATGTTGTATCCTGATTTCTTCAGTCATCTTTAAATGTTTAAAAATGTTTTCAAAACAGAACTAAAATTTAAGCGCAAAACAAAGGAATTCAATCTGCCTTTAGTATTCCAACTAAAGACTTCCTGTTAACAGCAGGACTGCTTCCTTTGGCACATACAGTAAGTGCGTGACTGGTATGTGGCCAAGAACATAAAAGGTCAAATTTTCTAATCTGAAAGTTCTAAAGCTAAACGTAGAACTTTCTAGGCTCTAAAACTTTCTGAGATTATACAACTTGTTTCTGTGCTTCTACTAAATACAATAAGCTGAATTTAACCCTTGACATAAGGTGTTTCCTGAAAATCTAATAACTAATTGACAGGAATTACTATTGCCATTAAGTCATTACAAAACAAATTTTCCAATCTTTTTATGCTTATGACAATCAAAATTGAATGTTTGTAAAAATAAATCTATCACACATCCCTATCCTATCCTCCTATAAAGTTACTTTCTCCTTTCTATTCATTCAAATTCCTTGAACTGTATTCAGCATAAATCCTAAAAGTATGTTTTAAGTCTTCGCAAGGTGAATTCAAGAAACTTTCAGCTACTGTCTCATATTCAGATTTTTGCCTTCTGGAAAAGGAAGTTTATTAGGCTTTTCTGTTTGGCATGTAATTAGTTATTAATCTTTCCCTGCAACTTAAGTGATTCCTTCAAAAAAAGTATTATTTTTTTCTACAAGGTAAAACATTAAATCTATATTGCCCTGATAAAAATTAATGTTATCAAATGAAGTATCTCAAGCAATGTATCAACTGCTGTAAAGAATTTTTTTTTTTTCTTGGTTGGGGGAGATACCTTATTACCAGAGAGATTCTTCAACTACCTGCAACCTGCTTTAAGCCTAACGCAATCTGATATAAAAGAGCCAGGGAGGAGATTTCAAATGCAGAAGTCTACTGGCTCATTAAAACAAGGTCTTGGCTATTCCACGAAATAAAATCTTATTTCACTGTATGTACGTTCCAATAAAACTTTATTTTATTGCAGGAGGCAAGTCTATTTGGCCTATGGGTGTAGCTTGCTGACTCCTGCTGAAACCTCCCTCATAAAATTAAAAACACCCTCAAGATTAAAATTACAGTAGGGGCCTGAATTTTGATAACATATTTTCCTTATTTTTCCACCTCCATGTATGACTGCTTGCAAATAGTCATTTCAACAAATGGCAGTCACTAATAATTATCTTCCTGTGGTAGCCCCAGGGCAGGCTGCCCATAAGATTAACAAACTTGCTTCTTTTAAAGAACAATAATCCAGACTGGGTGCTATGGCACATGCCTGTAATCCCAGCACTTTGGGAGGCCAAGGCAGGCAGATTGCTTGAGCTGGGGAGTTTGACCAGCCTGGGTAACATGGTGAAATTCAGTCTCTACTAAAAACACAAAAATTTAGCCAGGTGTGGTGGTGCATGCCTGTAGTCCCAGCTACTCAGGAGGCTGAGGTGGGAGGATCGCTTGAGCCTGAGAGGTCGAGGCTGCAGTGAGCTGTGATCACACTACTGCACTACAGCCTGGGCAAGAGAGCAAGATTTGTCTCAAAAAAGAAAAGAGAAGAGAAGAACAAGAAAACACTGATCCTAGATCACACAGACTCCCTTGATGGTTTCCAAAAGTTGGACTGGCCAAAGAGGCCAGGCCACTTTCATCACTGGTGATCTCACCTCCTGCAAACTTTTCTGCTAAGCTATAGGTTTAAACAGTAACCTGCCATTTTTTCCCCAGCTTTCTTTCCATAGTAACTGGCAGTCACAAACACTACTGTAAAACCTAAGACTGGTCCTTGAGATATTTTTCAGACTTTGCTTACAAGTGGACCAACTGACACCAACTGGACCACTGTTCCATGAACTCAACCATGGAACTGACTTGGTCTTGCAACTCCCCAGCTTACCAGCAATATCCCAGACCAGTCAACAGCCCCCATCCCCTAGACCCCTGCTTACCAAATCATGTTTAAAACCCTAGCTTCTGAAGTCTTGCAGTGATGACTCCGAGAAACATTTCCCATCCTCCTTACTCAGCTGTCTTGCAAAAATTAAACTCTTTCTCCTTTACGTTATCTGCTGCCTCAGTGTTCAGCTCTATTTGTATAGCAGACAAGAGCCCAGTCAGGTGGTAATACTGTTTTATAGCATTTTTTGGATATATAATATTTGCACGTTTATGGGGTACATGTGATATTTTGTTACATGTACAGAGTATGAAATGATCAAATCAGGGTATTTAGGGTATCCATCACCTTGCGTATGTATCATTTCTATGTGTTGGGAACATTTCAAGTCCTTTCTTCTAGCTATTTCAAAATGTTAACTGTAGTCACCCTACTCTGCTATCAAACCTTGGAACTTATTTCATCTAACTGTATGTTTGGACCCATTAATCTACCTCTCTTTACCTCCCCTCCCATTCTTCCCAGCCTCTGCTATCATTCTACTTTCTATCTCCATGAAATCAATATGTTTCGCTTCCACATGTGAGTAAGAACATGAGACACCTGTCTTTCTGTGCCTGATTTCCCTTAACATAATGACCTCCAGTTCCATTCAAGTTGCTGCAAATGACATGATAAACATGGGAGTACAGGTATTCCTTTGATATACTGATTTCTTTTCCTTTAGATAGATACCTAGTAGTGGAATTGCTGGATCATATGGTAGTTCTGTTTTTACTTTTCTCAGAAATTTCCAAACTGCTTTCCATAGTGCCTGTCCTAATTATAACATTCCCACCAACAGTCTGTAACAGTTGCCTTTTCTTCACACTCTAACCAGTAGTGTATTTTTTGTCTTTTTAACAATAGCCATTCTGACTGGGGTAAGATACCTCACTGTGGTTTTGACTTACATTTCCTTGATGATTAGTGATGTTGCACATTTTTTCACATACCTTTTGGCCATTTGTATGTCTTCTTTTGAGAAACATCTATTCACGTCCTTTGCCCACTTCTTAATGGGATTGTTTTTCTGTAGGCTTCCTTGCATATTCTGGATATTAGTCCCTTGCTGGATGAATCTTTTGCAAACACTTTGTCCTATTCAATACATTGTCTCTTCATTCTGTTGTTTCCTTTACTGTGCAGAGATCTTTTGGTTTAACATAGTCCCCTATGTTTATTTCTGTTTTTGCTGCCTGTGCTTTTGAGGTCTTAGCCATAAAATCTTTGTTAGATTGATGTCCTGAAGTGTTTCCCCTACATTTCCTTCTAGCAGTTTTACAATTTCAGGTCTTAAGTCTTTAATCTATCTTGAGTTAAATTTGCATATGGTGAGACCAGGGTCAGATTTCATTCTTCTGCATGTGGATATCCAATTTTCCCTGCACTGTTTATTGAAGAGTGTCCTTTTCCCAATGTACATTCTTGGTGCTTTTGTAAAAAATCAGTTGGCTGCAAATATGTGGATTTATTTCTGCATTATCTATTTTGTTCCATTGGTCTATATGTCTCTTTCTATACCAATACCATGCTATTGTGGTTACTACAGCCTTATAATAGATTTTGAAGACAGGTAGTGTGATGCTTCTAGCTCTGTTCCATTTGCTCAGGACTACTTTGGGCATTTGGGCTACTTGCTGATTCTGTGGAAATTTTAGGATTGTTTTCTTTTATTTCTGTGAAAAATGACTGGTACTTTAATAAGGATTGCACTGAATCTGCAGATTACTTTGAGCAATATGGTCATTTTAATGATGTTAGTTCTTCTGATCCACAAGCATGGGATGTCTTTCCATTTGTTTTTGTGCTCTTCAATTTCTTTCATCAGTGTTTTGAAATCTTATTTTTTTTAAATATATTTATTTATATATTTTTTGAAATGGAGTCTCACTCTGTCGCCCAGGCTGGAGTGCAGTGACGCTATCCCGGCTCACTGCAAGCTCCGCCTCCTGGGTTCATGCCATTCTCCTGCCCCAGCCTACCGAGTAGCTAGGACTACAGGCACCTGCCACCATGACCAGCTAATTTTTTGTATTTTTTTTTTTTCAGTTGAGAGGGGGTTTCACCGGTTAGTCAGGATGGTCTTGATCTCCTGACCTCGTGATCCGCCCACCTAGGCCTCCCAAAGAGCTGGGATTACAGGTGTGAGTCACCGTGCCCGGACTGAAATCTTATTTTTTTAATGACATACTTGAATTTGAAAACATATCCAATTAACTTGTACTTTACTTTGAAGTTGTGGAAAGTTGTTTTAAAGTCTGTCTTTAAACTTACAAAAATTATGTCAAATTGCTCCTGAGAGGATCAGTAGAGATTTAGTTCTTATAGTATTTCCTCAATTATATTTTGCAAATCAGATTTTCAAAACAAGAGTTTAACTTGTTATCAATTCTTTATATTTACATACTTAAACCTCAGGTAGAAAAGTATTACAAGCTATCAGTGACATCTGCAATATAGATGGGAAAGGTGAATGCAAAGAATAACACATATTCTATATTAACAGTAAAAACAGCTATTTCTATTCTCCCTCAGCTACCAAAAACTGTCTTAAGTCTCCAGATTTAAAACCGCTGGGTTCATTCACTCATTCAGCCATTTATTTTTGTGAGCATCTCTTAGGCAGTCATGTGCTGTGCTAATCCTATCTGACTCTCCCCTCTCCTTTGTCCTTCAAACCCCATTAGTGGCCAAGTCCCATTAATCTGGGCATGTCCCACTTCTTCCTCTTTCCAAATTTCTTAAGTATAGGTCAAGTCCTCATTAACCACTGAATATGCACCAAATAGAAGATTATGCAGTCATTAAAACCACTCATAAAAAGTATACAACATGAAGAAAATCATTCAAGTAAAAAGAACAGAAAACTGTACAAAATATTGTATAATCACATCCATGTAAAAAAAGAATTTGGCATGGAAAAAGATGAAGAAAATAACATACTAAGAGGATCTCTGGTGGAGAGGTACTTTGCCTTTATGTTTCTGCATTTTGCAAATTTCCTATAATAAGCAGTTATTATTCTAGAAGAAAATATAAATGAAAAACTCACTATTAAACTTACTATTTTAGATAACAAATTATTCCTGAGGTTCAGAACTGCGTATCAGAAATAACCAAAATAAACACTCAAGCATGCAGTTAATTCTTTAACCTAATTCTTTAAAAACTAAAAGGTGCTTACCCATGCCTCTTACTGCATTTCCACATGCCTAGAAAACCTCTCCTCTTCAATGTTCCAGTGAGACTCTGATGTCAGCTTTCATAAAATAAGTTGTTCTTACCAACTATTCCACATTATTTTTAAAACTACAGCGATTTGCTTTCTCCTAAACTCTACTTCTCATTTTTCCTTCAAAAGAGTCCTAGATTTGCCTTTTCCTATTACCACTGGTATCCACTGGTACCTGCAATCCTCTTTTCTCTAGGAATCTACCCTTAATTCTAGTACAAAACTAATCTTTAAACACTGCTTTCATAAAATCACTTGTCTTTCAAAATGTGCAAGAGCTTCCGTTTGACTCAAATCTAAGCCTATTGTTGAACCACAAATCTCCACTTGACCTTACATCTTATTTCTTCAAAACAGGCAGAACTATACTGTTCCTTAGATTTAAACCACGCCTACTCTGTTTTCATTGTGCTCTTCCCAATTTTCCATGTAAAATGTCCTTCTTCTCGCCCATGTTAATCTAAAGGCCAAGCTCAAGGCCCAGTCCAAGTCCTACCTCTTCCATGAATCATCTCTTTAAGTATTCCAGCCTATACCGATCTCTCTTCTGATTCCTTGTTGCACTTACAGTTAGTATCACAAAGTATAACAATTGTTCTGTGACCATTGTGTATAAATTGGTTTTGTTTCTCCAAATAAGGTACCAGACAAATAAGGTACCAGAAAGCAGAGACCAACAGACCCAAGGAAAACGCTAGACACATAAACAGTTAATACTAAATGAATAAATTTTTTCTATAGTCAAAATACTAATGCTCCAAACCATTTCTAAGTCACCTTATTTGAAGTTATGTGAGCCAAAAAGTAAATCTGTCTCACATTTTATTTTTATCCTGCCAAAATTTAAAGTCGATAACTTGGTAGAAAAAAACAATCGGACAAAAAAGTTTAATTTTCATCTCGCTTCATTTTATCTAGTAAAACCAAGACTTTAGGAATAAAGTAGAACTGTACATTTCTCCAATCTCTTCTGCTCCTTTCAGAAGTATTTCCAAGTCAGGAGATACGGAAAGCACCTTCTTTTCCTAAATTAAATGGTAATATTTTTTGTCTGTTACAAAAAGAATAAAGACGTGCTCAACACACAATTAACCATATGACAAGTCTTTCTGATCAACTCAGGAAATAATTCTTAAACTACTTTTTGTTCAGAGAAAAAGTGCAGGATCTAGTGAAGTAATGCGGTTTCTCAGGGTCTCACTGAGCATGCCCAGTTGTTCCTATTCTGCTTTCCTTTCCCAAGTTTGTCAAGTGTCTCTGAAGACTTACCCTTCCCATTATTCTACCAAACCTAAACCTAAATTCAGACCAACTGGAGACATTAAATTCTCTAGGTTTTCAAGGGTCACACACAGGATTTAAGAGTCTAGACAGCCTTGAGATAAGTACCAGGTTTATATAACAGGAATTAATAAAATAAATGGACACAAGGACTCTTCCATTCAGTGTAGATTAACAACTATTTGCACACAGGCTGAAGCAGGACTAGCAAAGTGGAAAAAATTTCGCTAGTAGTAGCTGTTCGCGTCCCAAGAAAATCTAGAAAAGAACATCTTTTTAATTGACATGTCAATAAACTACTATATTATTTATAATGTTAAGCTACCTGAAGCATGCCTCCCCTGATTCTGTGGCATTCTTTGGAAGAGATCATGGTTGTATTCATAATATCTGTACTCTTCATGTGCACGATCTCCAAGTGGCCGCTTTCTCTGACCATCAAAAAAATTGTCTGAATAATAATATCGGGAACCAGAGTCTCCATTTTCGACAGCAAAACTAACTTCCGTTACAAATGACTGAGAAGAACCATACTCCCTAGGGACATCTGCTAGACTTCTGGCAAGATAAGAAGGTGCAGATAATCTGTTGCTTTCTCTTCTCATTATTTCATGAGGTGTTCTCTGAATTGGAGTTCTAAGGAAACTCTGGTTTCTTGAAACTACTCCATCTCCAGAAGTTGAAAAGGCATTAGGGCTTGAATCTGGAAGACAGATATCAGTTCGTCTTGGAATTGTTGGACCATGCCGGATGAATGAAGGCATAAGATCTATAATAAAACAAAGGATAAAATTACCCTTTCATCAGTAAGTAACAAAAGTTTTCGAAAGTTGTTCATTTACATCTACCACCCCAAAATCAAATGTCAACTTAAAACACAATTTTAAATTTTGGTTTAGGATGGTACTTGGGCATTTTAAACTGAAGAAGGTTAATATTTTCCCAATCAAATGAATTTATATAACTTGCATTAATATGCTATGTGTAAAAGCTCAGCTAGAATGAAATGTATTCTGCATACTACCATACATAATATGATAAAATGCCAATAATCTTATCTGTGAACTACACATTAATGACATGGTCATGAATTAATGAATAATAGGAAACAATCTAACAAACTGATAGTTTCTAGTTAATTAAGCTAGTAGTTTATTTTGTTGTTCTCACTTCATTTTAGAAACTGCCAAAAATCCTTCTTGAAGCAAACACAATTTCAAAAATAAAATAGAACTTAATGCTACTCCCAAGTATGTAAAAGTGGATTCCTTTAAAGATTAAAAAATTAGTAGCTCTTTCTTCTCTTGGAATTACCTAGCACTAGCACAGTAATCAAAAGCTAGAAAGCCAAAAATTTAGGTATGAAAATTGAAAATAAAAAGCTCTCATTTCAAAGAGGCACACAAATGTTGAATTGGCTCAAAAAACCAAGCCTGAAACTATGTAATTATAATTCAAAATAGTAGATAATAGAACAATGGCTTTTAGGATACTGTACTTTTAAACACGAAACTTGAAACCAGCTTAAGACATTCCTAGTTAGAAAGCAAATACTTTTAAAACAAGAAAAAACCTGAATATGGAGACCCTCTTATTATTCATTAAGTAAACAATATTGGAGACACTCATATTAATAAGCTTCAGAAACTAACACTGGACAGAAACAAATATCCGAATAAATAAGGCTCAACACTTGATGTAACGACAACAAAACAAAGTATATCAAAAGTTATTTGCTTAATTGTGACAAACATGAACAAAACTGCATGTTCTGCACATGTACCCCAGAACTTAAAGTATAATAATAAAAAGTGTGACAAACATGATTCACGATTTCAAGTAATGTTTGATAAACTTTATTTGTAGCAAACAGCAAGCTATCACTTAAAAACAGCCAAAAACCTAACAGCATGTGTAACTGAAAATCAAGTTAAAAAAAAACTTAAAAATCAAGTTTCCAGTTACTGACATGCTCAACTGACATATATTTTGTTGAAAGTATTGCAAGTACTACTATAAATCTGGAAGGCTGACAATGTGGTTATAATGGAGAACATGCTCTCCCATCTGTGTGATCTTGGGCAAATACTAGAAACCTAGCATTCCCAATTACAATATGAGGTAATACTTAAGTCACAAGGTTACTACCAGCTTCCAAGAAGGAAACTTACGCAAAGGGCCCAGGGCGCAGTATGAGCACCAAAATACCAGCTCCATGCCTCACAAATGTCCTGAACACACAAGAATTAAAAATCCAAGAGATTCAACTCAAAAATCAAATACTTAAGAAGAAAAGTAGCGGGGGACAGGAGGTGGGGGTTGAGGGTGGGATATACCCTATCCAAAAAAAAAAAAAAACTTTTCCGGGGGTGGGGCGGGGGACGGTGGAATTTCTCTAACACGATAGAAATCATTTTGAGTAGCCTTTTTGGAATCTCACGAATATAGCCAAATACAAAGGCTTTTGGCTCTCTGCTCTGGGATGTAAGAGTGATGAGGCTTTGGGTGGCAGCCACAAGAACTATGGTGTGCTTTTCACCTTCTCAAGTCTGCATCCAGCAGCAGGACTAAGGAATTCTGCCCCAGAGTTTGCACAACTTGCAGCACTATCGAGACACCCACAATGTTTGCAAACATGAGGCACATCTCGACGCACCCAGAAGAGTAAAAAGTGTCCCTGTCTAATTACTCTTACTCCCACAGCATTAGGTTATAAACAACTTAAGTGTTTTCTAGTCTCTCTTCCAGTACTTAAAACCAACAACTCTCTGCCAGGCGGGGTGAGGAAGTCTGTTATTTTTAGGGGGTACTCTTGGCGCGGTTAGGTGCGGGGGGACTAACCCAAGTCCCTTAGTCTTACGGGCTTTCAATCAACGAATACCACTTCAGGCACAAGAAAATCTCAAAACCAGTATTTCACAGCGACCAGCGACGAAGGAGAAGCCCTGGGGACCCGCCGGCGCCCCCGCCCAGGTCCCCGCAGCCCCCGGCCGCCTGGGCCAGGTGTGGGCGCGCCCCGCCTGACACTCACTCCGAAGCAGAGGCGACGTCTCCTTCTTCACGTACTTCCCCTGCACCTCGGCCGGCTTGGACACTTCGTTTTTGGTTTTCTTTCGGGACAGCATCCTTCTCGACGAGGCCTGAGGCCGCGCTGAGTTGCTTCCCTAGGGCTCCGCGCCGGGCGCCGGCCGTCTCCGCCGCCACCTCCGCCGGCGCCGGCGTCTCCTTCCCTCCTGAGCCGCCGCCTCCGCCGCCGCCTGTCCGGAGCCCGGGGTTGCCTGCAGGGACTGCCGCATGTTCAGGGCGCTAAGCGCGCCGGCCGCCGCTCAGTCGCTGGTCAGTTCCTTCCCGGAAGTCGGCCCGCTCTGCGACGCTGCTCGGGGACGCCGTGAGAAAAGCCCAGCGACGCCAGGCCAGGGCCATGGTTCGCCGCCGGCCGCCGGGCAACCGCTACCACTACCGCCGCCGCCGCCTACATCCCGTAAACTTTCCCCGCGGCCGCTGGGAATTCTGGGAAGCTCGATGCAGCGCGGGCCGCCGCCGCCCCTCCCCCACCACAGCTCCCGGCGCGGCTCCGGGGCGGGACTCGGGTGCGGGGGCTCTCGGCTAACGGGCGGGTCCCACCGAGCCGCGGCTGTCCTCGCTCATCCTCAGCGAGAAGCAGGTCCTGCCGACTGAGAAGATGAAGGACGACCCCCCCCCTTCCTCGTTGAGAGCAGGAGCTCGTCGCATGCGCACGTCGTGAAGCCACTCTCCACGACAGTTTTTTTGTTGCTGTTTTTGTGTCCTCTCGGGATTTCTAATGGAGGCAGTGACTTTTTTTCTCCCAATACGATCTTCCCTGTTTGAGGGTGTTGTTCCTAGTGTTTCCAAGGCTGGTGAATTCAGTTCCGTAAAAAATGTGGAATGCTAATTATGACCCCCAGGCTAGTGCTATATCATATCATCTAGTCTGCTGGAAGCGTTCATGCTGGTTAACTGGAAATAAGTTGATCCTCTACTGAGTATCAGGGAGTGCGTTTTTCTAATAACAGGAAAAAACGGAAGAACGCAAGATGGAATTTCCAGTACCTCTTTTTAAGATACATTTGGTGTTAGCATATTACAATTATTTTATTGCATCATTATCATTAGTATGATTAATAGCCACGTATTTCCTCCTGACGTTATGTGTTACGATCTTAGAATTTTGAGGACTTTGACCACTGCAAGTCGGGACCGGGAATTTTCTATCTAAAATAATAGACTCTACTTCCTTCTATATAACTTAGCAAGACTGCCATATGTACAGGATAACATTTGGAAAATAAGATTGGATTCATCCCCTAGTGACCAAATTCAGGCTTTAATAATGAAGAATGCTTTCCCTGAGATCTAAAACATCTCACAAGAGATCTAAGACATGTCTCTACAAAAGACATGGAATTTTTTTACCACATAAGATTAAAAAGATGGTCAAATTTTGTTTTACCATGAGCAAACAAATGAGACATTTAATCTAGGGTCTGTCTCCATTATGTTCCCTTGACGCAGATCTCCCACAATTCATTCATTTAGCAATAAATACTCATCACCCACTGTGCTAGGCACTGTGCTAGGTGTTTGTGATATAGCAATAAGCAAAACAGACAAAAATTCCTACTGTCATGGGAAAGAAAAAAATGACGAAAAATAAGCAAAACGTACTATGTTAGACAGTGGTAAGTGATGAAGTGAAAATAAGAGAGCACTTGCAATTTTAGAGAGGGTGATAGAGGGACCAGAGAAGGCTCAGGAGAAGGTGACATTGGAGTTAAGTGACAGAATGAGGAAACTGGCCATGCAGCTATCTGGAGAAACAGTATTCCTGGCAGAAAGGACAGCAAGTGCAAAGTCACTGCAAGTGGCCATGTTCCTGGCAGATTGGAGGAACAGTAAGAGGGTTTACTACGGGAAAAGAGGGGGAGACGAATGGGGAATGCAGTTAGAGAGTAACAGTAGCCACCGCACCTTGGGCTTTGTAGGCCATTGTAAGGAGTGTTACTTTGAGCAGAAGAGTGACATGATCTGAGTTAATGTTTTCATAGGACTGCTTTGGGTACTGGGTGGAGAGTAGACAATGGAGATAAGGGCAAAAGCAGGGAGATCAGTCAGAAGTTATTGCTGGCTTGGACCCAGGTAATAATAGGTGGAGATAAGTGGACACATTTTAGACATATTTTAAACAAAGCCCGCCAAATTTGCTGACATTGAATATGGAGTGTGAGACTATCAGTCACTCCCATGGGTATGAAAATCTTAAGAAACAGAATTGGAACTCACTAGAAGCAGAGTGTACTCTGAGAGAAACATTAGAAAAACAGTTACTTGTTCCTGTGGTTCAGAAATAAGGACAAGTCCTAAAGCATTGATAGTGTGCAGGGAGAAGAACGAGTGATGAAACTTAAGCGAAAACACAATGGGGTTTTGTTACACATCAGAGTGTGAAGGCGGGAGCTGAAGGGGGAAGGGGGAGCCAAAGAAGTGCCAGGTTTCTGCCCAAGGCTTACCCCAGAGAAGGACAAAAGGATATTAGTACCTTGTTAATAAAGGCAACTCTTCTCACTGGGAGTTTTCCCAGAGCCTGAAATACGGGACACCTTTCACGTATGGAGGAAAGAATCCTAGAATTTTATAGTTGAAAAAGAATTCTGAGATTACCTGGGCTCACCTCATCAACATCAAAAAGGAACGAGAAAAATTAAGTGTTTTGCCTCAGATTATATTCCTGGTTAATGACAGAATAACATCAGAACTGGAGTTTTCGATTTCCTTTTTTTTTTTTTTCTGAGGTAGAGTCTCGCTCTATCCCCCAGGCAGGAGTGCAGTGGCACTACCTCAGCTCACTGCAACCGCTGCCTCTCAGGTTCAAGCGATCCTTTCACCTCGGCCTCCCAAATAGCTGGGATTACAGGCGCCCGCCACCACACCCAACTACGTTTTGTGTATTTAGTAGAGACCGGATTTCATCATGTTGGCCAGGCTGGTCCTGAACTCCTGGCCTCAAGTGATCCGCCCGCCTCGGCCTCCCAAAATGCTGCCGTTATAGGCGTGAGCCACTATGCCAGCCTCAATTTCCATTTGGGGCTCTTTTCTGCAACAGGACATTCAGAATCCCACTAATGTGAGTCCAGACTGTTTCTAACACAGTTGTTTGGAAAGCCATCTATGTTCCTTACAAAGTACTCCCTTGTACAATGCTATTTCATTTCTTTGAATTAAAGCAGAGAGAAAGCCTTAATTAGGTGCTCTATTTAAGACACCTAATTTGCCTTTTTATCAAGGAGGGTACATTCCAGAATCAACAATCTGCAGGCAGCATTAGCTATAGCAATGCACAACAAATACGTGAACTTTGAATTTGAATCCTTAAATCTAAAAGCTTTGAATTAACATCTGTTTTCTAGAAATTCCTTGACTTCTGAGAATTTTTATTAAGGAATTCAGATTTGCTATAGTTCGACAGAGCTGTAATTCTCCAGACATTGCCTTCAATAATGCTAATACTGCATTCCATAGTAGAGATTTTTTTTCCCCCTTACAGTTACATTCTCAGTGGAGAAAACTGGCAATTAGGAGGCTTCTCGTGTTTTAATAACTTTTTTAAAAAATTAATTTAGCATCAACATTTATTTTAGTGGCGCCTGTGGGGTATGACCCTGGGCTCACCTCATAGCATTCTGAGTTCTTGGTTGTCTCATCTGAAAATGAAGAAAGTGAACCATTTGATTTCTTTTCTTTTATTTCTTTCTTTCTTTTTTTTCTTTTTTTTTTTTTTTTTTTTTTTTTTTTTTTTTGAGACAGAGTCTCACTCTGTCGCCCAGGCTGGAGTGCAGTGGCGCGATCTCAGCTCACTGCGAGCTCCGCCTCCTGGTTCACGCCATTCTCCTGCTTCAGCCTCCTAAGTAGCTGGGACTACTGGCACCCACCACCACACGCAGCTAATTTTCTGTATTTTTAGTGGAGACAGGGTTTCACCTTGTTAGCCAGGATGGTCTCGATCTCCTCCTGACCTCGTGATCTGCCTGCCTTGGCCTCCCAAAGTGCTGGGATTACCGGCGTGAGCCACCGCGCCAAGCTGAACCATTTGATTTCTGAAGTGTCTTTCAGTCCTGGAGTTTTCTACCATGTAGGCAGAAGGGAATATGCTAAAATAAAAACTTACCTTCATAGGATAAGAGAAATGTTGGTGATTTTCTTTCTTTAAAAAGTTTGTTTTTTATTCAACTATTAAAATATTAAATTATCAGCATTATATAAAATCATTAGTATAAAAATAAAATTTCATACCAGATTGTTACTTTCAAAGACAGCTAAGGGCTTTATGCTATGTTGATGTCCTCTTGTTAGAAGCATGTAATTTTTAAAGGGTGAACTATTCAGTGAAAGATTATCCAAGAAAGACAACCAAAATGGAAATAAGGCCTACATATGGAGCCTCAAAAAAAAAAAAAGAAGGAAAAAAGAAGAGGAACTTCTAGTCTACTCTCCAACTCACTCTTCTTGTTCACTTAACAAGATAAACTTAATTTGTCTCAGGAATAAGTAATAATTGTGCCAATTATAGCTCTTCAAGTCTCTAAAATTTCGCTATTAAAATATGGGAGGGGAATGGGCGCGATGGCTCACGTCTATAATCCCAGCACTTTGGGAGGCTGAGGCGGGTGGATCACCTGAGGTCAGGAGTTTGAGACCAGCCTGGCCAACATGGTGAAACCCCGTCTCTACCAAAAATACAAAAATTAGCAGGACGTGGTGATGTGCGCCTGTAATCCCATCTACTCTGGAGGCTGAGGCAGGAGATCCGTTTGAACTAGGGAGGCAGAGGTTGCAGTGAGCCAAGATTGTACCACTGTACTCCAGCCTGAGCAACAGAGACTCTGTCTCAAAAAAAAAAGGGGAGGAGGGAGGGTAAATTCCTAAGTGTCCATTAGGCAGAAACTTTGGTTGTTTCTTATGAAGGATAAGGGTGTGTAATGTCTACACAGCTCTGAAGATATTATATAACTGCTTAATATTAGCAACTTAGTTGGGTTTCTAAACTCCTGTTATGTAAGATGAATCATCCCCCCAATAACATGAAGAATTAGTAACACAATTCTAATCAAAAGGAGTCAAACTGGGAGATTCGGTGTCTCTGAGCTTAGCTTTTGTTCTTATGTACTATGATTGCTTAGACTTAGAGGTTCTCTGAAAACTTGGTAGAAAGTCAAAATGAGTCTTTTATTCTTGGCAACGCTGGCCTTGGACTTCTGTTGTCTGTCCTTCTGGTTCTTTCTGTATCTTGACTTCTCTGACCCTAGAAACTTTTATTTTCCTTCCAGAACTGGGCCGTTATCTTCAGCCACTTTCAACTTTATTTTTAAACTATTCTTTGCAATTATCAGTTTTTACTTGGCTTCATGATATTGTGAAATATATATTTGGTCTTCATCTCTGTGTCCTGACATAGAATTCTTAAACCCTCGTAATCTCCAGAAGAGTGTCTTCTGTATGCTAATGAGATGACTGGTGGCTGGATAGCTTCAGAATAAGGGCTGGTCAACTGAGAAAGACCAAGGTAGAATTAAAGGGTGGGGAATTCCAGCCCCACCACCAACCTTCTGGGACGGGAGAGGGGCTGAAGTTTAAGTTGCCCATGAGGTACTAAGTCATTTCTACATAACGGAGCTTCCATAAAACCACAAAGGACTAGGTTTTGAGAGTTTCTGGATGGCTAAACACACTGAGGTTCCTGGAGGCCGCCATTCCTAGGGAGGGCATGGACGCCCTCCTTTATTCTATTATTTTTGCTAAACTGATAAACACAGTGTTTCCCTGAGTTTGTGAGCTGCTCTAATAAATTAATAAAACTCAAGAAGGGAGTTGCGGGAACCCCAACTTATAGCTGATGGGTTAGAAACACAGGTCACAGTGTGGGGCTTGCAATTGGCATCTGAAGTGGGGCAATCTTGTGGGACTAAGCCCTCAACTTATGGGATCCTATGAGGTAGATTGTGTTAAAATTGAATTTACAGGACACCTGGCTGGTGTCCACTGTAGAATTGATTGCTTGGTGTGCGAAGAAACATCCCCACACATCAGGTGTCAGAAATTGTGTTGTGTGAGAGTACAAAAAAGCACTTTTGGTTTTTTTCCCGTAACAGGCTAAAGTAAAAACTTTTTTTTTTTAACTCAGTAAAAAGTGACTAAGGCTGTCATTATGGGTGTCTACTCCATCCATTCCACACAACACAGGAGCCAGGCAATACTGCACCCCCTAAATAACCTGTACCACAATTTCTCATGTGCTGTGGCCACATCGTGCTGATGCACAGGCCCTCTGCAAAGATGATCTCCAAGAGACCCAAATGGAAATCGATACAAAACACATCCTTCTGTCTTCAGCAGCCGTTGGGTATTTCACTCGCCTTCTTTTTTTTTTTTTTTTGAGATGGGGGTCTTGCTCTGTCACCCAGGCTGGAGTGCATTGGTGCGATCTTGACTCACTGCAACCTCTGCCTCCCAGGTTCAAGCGATTCTCCTGCCTTAGCCTCCTGAGTAGCCGGGATTACAGGCACCCACCACCACACCTGGCTAAATTTTTGTATTTTTAGTAAAGACAGGGTTTCACCATGTTGGCCAGGCTGGTCTCAAACTCCACTCAGCCTCCCAAAGTGCTGGGATTACAGGCGTGAGCCACCAGTCCTGGCTATTTATTTATTTATTTATTTAAGAGGTAAGTATCTCACTATGTTGCCCAGGATGGCTTCGAACTCTTGTGCTTAAGTGATCCTCCTACCTCAGCCTCCCAATAGTTGGGAGTACAGGCACAAGCTACTGTACCCAGCTTTCACGAACCTTTTAACATGACCATCTCTTATTCCAGCCTGCCGCCTGTTCTCTTTTCTCAGTCTTTCTTCTCCCTGCCAAAAGTGCTCTACTTCCATTTCATGTCTTGTAGGAAATTTCTCTGTATTGTCTCTGCCCTATCTTGTGGGCTGCTTTGTTGAAGGGTCTAATGACCCTTTTTTGGGGGGCAGTAAATTTAATCTTAGGGTGCAAAGCAAACATGATTTAGGAGAAAGGAGGGAGTGAAAAATACATCTGTTTGAAATAGTTTCAAGAAAGAAGTTTAAACAGAACTTCAGTAGAGCCAGAAGGTAAAAAATTAAGAAAAAAGTGGAAATGTCCCATTCCATGTGGAGACTGGCCACATAAATACATCTCCTCTCCTTCCTGGAACCCCAGTTAACTGACAGTGAAAGAACATAAAGGGAATAAACTTATAATTATTACAAGAACACAAAATAGGCCATCAGATCAGTAGATGTGACAGTAATAAATGTCTAGAAGATGAAGAGCTATAGGGTTGCAAGAGGTGGGGAGGAGATCAAGAGACAACGAAGCAGGACAAAGTATTTTAGTTCACAGCCTAAGATACTTATGGAAGCACATACCACCAGAGGCCGAGGCGAGGGTTGGGATCACGTGCTCCTGGTTTTATTAAGGAAGATAGGAAACTAATGTGGAGCTGAGAAGAAGCACTAATTGAAAGTTAGACGTCCACCCCCATAGAATTTCAGGTGTCATGCACCTATTTCCTTGAAAAGGGATCTTCAGATTCTGTTTTTGGATAAATTAAATGGCCCTATAATAAAGATTTTAGCATTCTGACCTTTATATATCCTACAAACGAAAGAACTGAATCTCATAGAGCAGTCTTCCGGGTAGTGGGCCCTGATCCCTCAAATAGCACTCACAAGTGTTTGCTTTTTTGTTTTGTTTTGTTTTTGTTTTTGTTTTTGAGACAGGGTCTTACTCTGTCACCCATGCTGGAGTGCAGTGGTACAATCACAGCTCACTGCAATCTCAACTTCAACTTCCTGGGCTCAATCCATCGTCCTACCTCAGCCTCCCAAATAGCTGGGACTACAGGTGCATGCCACCACACCTGGGTAATCTTTCCGTTTTTGTAGAGACCAGATTTCACCATGTTGCCCAGGCTGATCCCTGCTGGGCTCAAGCGACCCTCCCACTTCAACTTTCGAAAGTGCTGGAATTATTATAGGCATGGGCCACCGTGCCCGTCTGTGTTTGCTTTTTTAATGTATCATTTTAAAATACAAGTATGCAATCAAGGATCACCAGAAATGTTAGGAAAACTTGCAACATGAGTGATAGCAGCATAAACAAACAGAAAAATAAACTACAAATAAAACAGGTAATTCAGAGTATAAATGAGTAAGCAACAATGCTTTTTACTATCAACAGAAAGATTTGCAAGAAGATATTGCACTCATAAAACAACAGGAAGCTATTAAAAAGAAATCAGAACAGTAAAGAGCTCTTGGAAATTAAAGCTAGGGGTTGCCAAAGTTAAATTTTCAGAACAAAGTTAGGAAGATAAAGTTGAGCAAATCTTCCAGAAAACAGAACAAAAAGACTGAGATGGGAAATCTCATAGAACAGAAAAGAGAAATAGGCTCTATACAAAAGGCTCAATATCCTGAAAAGGTGAGTTCCAGAAGGTTAACAGAGAAAATGGAGAGGTGTATGGCAGACCCACCTGAGAGCAATAACTTAAACTTACCCTGAGAATGACCCTGTGATCTCAGAAGAGTGTGTGTTCGAAATTCCAAGCTAAAGAATTTGGGAGTAGCAAACCTAGAGATTCATTCCTTTTCTATGAGGAACATCTGAATCCCCAGCCCACCCCACGGAAGACAGGCCTTCCAGGGCGATTGAGGTCCTTTGTTCTGGTTTAAATGAAGGTTGCCAGGTGGAGGTTGTTAGGAGGAGGGTGCTAAGTGAAAATGCAACATAAACTGCATTTTTTTTTTTTTTTTTTTTACAAACGGCAGTGTTTCTCCTGTCCGGCCCACTGCCACTGGACTACCCTGTATATGAGTCCCCTCAATAAGTCCTAGGTCTTATTTGCTGGCTCCGGTTTCTTCTTCGGCCTCTCAAACATGGTGCCATTCCTACTGAAGTCAGTAGGGGTCTGGTGACAAGATGCCTTCATCAAAAATGAATACAAGATATTTTTTCAGAGAGGGAGGAATTTCCCAATTGATAGGGTACACCAAGTGCCCTTCGAAATAAATGAAAAAAGATCCATGTCTCAATGTGTTGTGAAATTTCAGAACATTAAGGATAAAAGGAAGACCCTGAAAGGTTCCGGTGAAAAGATCTTAGCATTCTGACATTTGTATATCCTGCAAACAAAAGACAGAAGTATCAATTATGAAGGAATGAGAATCACACTAATGTCAGATTTTTCATCAGCAACAAGGATTTCTGTAAGACTATGGAGCAATGCCCTCAAATAAATAAGGGGAAATTAGTTTACAATTTTATATCCATCAAAATCCAAATGTCAATCAAAAACGAAAGAATAAAGACATTTTTGGAAATAAAGGGACTCAGAAAATATACTTCTCATATATCCTATTCTAATAAGTTGCTTTAGAAGATAAGTTCTTAAAAAATGAGCGAATAAACTCACACAAAGGACAAAACAAAAACAGAAAAATAGGGATTCGAGAACTAGTAACTAATTCAGGAAAGTAGTTTTAGTCTCAGTATCATGGTTGTATAGCAAGCCTGGAAGCCAATCAATCCCGAGTGAAATTGGACTTTAGAGGACTCCGAAAGGAAGCTACCTAGGAAAAGATGAGATTTAAGAAATCTGTGCAATTTAGAACAAATTACAAAGGTGATACAGGCAGAAGATTCAGTGAAAAAAGAAAAGCAATGAGACATGAAAATTCAGGCAAATACAGCATTTTGGACCCTTCTGAAAAGACCTACTTGAGAACAAAGAGATTAGATTTGATTTTGACAAACCAAGAGGTTAGTCAAAATTTGAAACTCAGGATTGGTAAAAAAAAAAAAAAAAAAAAAAAAAAAAAAGCTGTAAGTGAACAGGTGGTAATCATTGAATACATTTAAACACAGAAAAGCCTAAACAATGGTGAGAAATGGTGTTTCTAAAGGAACCAGGCCAGGCACAGTGGCTCATGCCAGTAATCCCAGCACTTTGGGAAGCTGAGGCAGGAGGATCCCTTGAGCCCAGGAGTTTGAGGCCAGCCTGGCCAACATAATGAAAACTTCTGTCTCTACAAAAAAAAAAAAAAGTAAAAATTAACCAAGTGTGGTGGAACATGCCTGTAGTCCCAGCTACTCAGGAGGCTGAGGTAGGAGTATCAATTGAGCACAGGAGGTTGAGGCTGTGATGAGCTGTGATCGTGTCACTACACTCCAGGCTGGGTGATAGAGTGAGCCCCTGTTTCAAAAATAGAAAATAAGGAAACCAGACTTTGTCGTGCATTTTCCCATGTTACTGTATCTTAAAAATTTTACGTTTAAAGAGCTCAGTATCTTTAAAAACAACCAAAATTATACATTGAGTCAAGACAGGTCTAAACAGGACGTTGAATATCAAGATCCTGTGCCTTTGGCTGGCAATGCTGTTTATTTCGTGCTGATCAGAATCGAGGAACTAGAAATAACAATGTAGACAAAGAGCAGATTCAGTGGAGTGAGGAAATGGGAGGGGATGAACAGGAGGTTGTGGTCAGTGGGGAATTTCAGAGTTTTAAATAGCTATCAGGTGTGACCAAATTAGCCAGTAGGTGGAGTAGAGGTGGAAGAAATGAAATTGAGAAAGTTACGGAATGTAAAGGTCGCATGTTAGAAAACATGGAATATGGTAAAACAAACAACAAACTGAGCCATTGAAACAGGATGAAGGGACTGTCCTGCAAGTAGTAGAGAAGGAAGAGGAAAGGCAGCAGAAATAAAAGGCGTAAAAATAGATTTCTTTCTTATGATTCATGTATTACTCAGAGGCTTCCGAATTCCTGGAACTTCTATTGAGATTTCCAAATCAGTTAGTAATAATATTCAAATATTGTACTTCATTGATGTGCTTTACTGTTAATTTCACAGTGCTATTAAAAGCCTAATGTCTTCAGATACATTGATGTTCAGAGCTTTCACAATAGTCTCCCGAGAATTTAGAGCATGGGTAGCCTTGCATGTTAGGGCCAAATGATCTCAGATGTAATTAGTTAATAGAACTGTGGGTGATCAGAAGTTAAGGATCTTGAGATGGAGAGAATGAGCTTGAAGTATCCAGGTGGGCCCAATGCCCAAAGTAATCACAAGAGTCCTTATAAAAGGGAGTCGGGAAACTAGTGACGGGAGAATTGAGGATGGAAACAGGAGGTTGATGAGGTGAGCCAAGCAGGCGGCCAGCCTCTGGAGGCTGAAGAAGTCAGGGAAGCAGATTCTGCCCTCAGAGCCCCCAGAGGCAGCCACCCTGCCAACAACACCTGGGGTTTAGCCTCCTGAGACTGATTTTGTACTTCTCACCTCCAGAATGGTAAGTTAATGAATTGGTGTTGTTTTATGCCAGTAAGTGTGTGGTAACTTGTTACAGTAGCAGCAGCAAACTGATACAAAAAGCTTGCAAATGGTTTTAGGGTTTGCCAAATTTTATCAGCAGTGTATGCAGGCCTGTCTTTTTAAATTTTTAATTGGCACATACATATTATGGAGTACAGAGTGATATTTTGATGCATGTGTACAATGTGTAATGATCAAATCAGGGTAATTAGCATTATCTGTAACCTCAGATATTTATAATTGCTTTGTGGTGGGAGCATACAAAGTCTTCTCTTCTAGCTTATGAAAATATACAATGAATTACTAACTATAGTCACCCTACGGTGTCATAGAACATTACAATTTATTTTTCCTAACTGTAGTTTTGCATCCATTAACCAGCCTCTCCCTATCTTCCCCTCTCCCCTACCCTTCCCACCCTCTAGTAATCACTATACTTTTTTAGTGTCCGCATATGAGAACATGCATTACTTACTTTTCTATGCCTAGCTTGTTTCACTTAATATAATGTCCTCTAATTCCATCCATGTTGTTGTAAATGATATGATTTAATTCTTTTTATGGCCAAATAGTATTCCATTGTGTACGTATACCACATTTTCCTTAGCCATTCATCTGTTAGTGGACACTTATGTTGATGCCATATTTTGGCTATTGTGCCTGGCACTGCAATAAACTTGGGGGTGCAGATATCTCTTTGATATACTGATTTCCTTTTCTTTGGAAATAATACCCAGTAGTAAGATTGCTGGATCATATAACAGTTCTGTATTTAGTTTTTGAGGAAACTCCATACTGTTTACCATAATGGCTATATTAATTTACATTCCCACCCACAGAGTGTAAGAGTTCCCTTTCCTCCACATCCTCACCAGCATTTGTCATGTTTGTTTTTGATAATAACCCTTCTAACTGGAGTGGTATAATATCTCATTGTGGGTTTTATTTGCATTTCCCTGATGATTGAACGTCTCTTTAATCTTTACCTTTTTTTAATGGGTATATTCTCATTTAAATAACTTGTAAACTTTTCTAGGGTATGAAACATGTCTGGTACTTCTTTTTCTTCTCATACAGGTATCCTGAACCTGATAGATCCACAAAAGTATTAACGATGTTGATACATTTCAGTAGTGTTGATAAATTTCAAAAGAAACTTGACCTGAGTTTTTGAAAGGGAATTGCATGAGTTCTACTTTGAGCCTTCTGAGTTAGGTTGAGTATGATATTGCATGTTTTAGAGTTAAAAAAAAAAAGTTCCTTCAACAGGATAGGATGTCAAAAAACAAAGTTTTTGAAAGTAAGCTTAGCAGTGCCATTTTGTTACCAAAATGAGAGACGCAATTTGAAAACAATAGAAAAGAAATAGAGATACACAATACAGATTAATATGTAGAAATCGAACATAGATCATGCTTAACCTTTTACAATTGTACATTTTTCCTCATTCTTTTTCCACCTTTGTTGTTCTAACACATTATCAGATCTAAGAGTTTTTGAAGGTATCTTTAGTTTTTAAAAATATGATTATGTCATCTGCAAAGAAGAATAAATTGATTTCCTCTTTCCCAACTTGGATACCTTTTATTTATTTCTCTTGCCTGGTTGCTCTGGCTAGGATTTCCTGTACCATGTTTAATAGGAGTGGTGAAAATGGGCATCGTTGTTCCAGTTTTTAGAGTGAAGGCTTCCAGCTTTTCTTAGTTCAGTATGATTTTGGCTATGGGTAGTCATATATGACCTTTATTATGTTGAAATATGTTTTTTATACCTAGTTTGTTGAGAATTCTTATTAAGGTATGTGGAATTTTATGAAATGCTCTTTCTGCATCTATTAAGATCAGATAGTTTTTTCCCTTATTCTCTTGATGTGATGTACCATGTTTGATTTGTGTATGTTGAACCGCACTTGCATTCCTGGGATAAATCCTATTTGATCATGGTGTATTATCGTTTGATGTGCTGGGGTTTTGTTTGCTAGTATTTTGTTGAGGATCATTGAAGCTATGTTCCTCAAGGATACTAGCCTACAGTTTTCTTTTTTGTTGTTGTATCATTGTCTGTTTTTTTGTACTGGGGCAATGTTAGGCTTGTAAAATGAGTTGGGGAGAATTCCCTCTTCAATCTTTTAGAATAGTTTGAGAAGAATTAGTATTGGTTTTTTGTAAGTTTGGTAGAATTTGGTAGTGAAGACATCTGGTCCTAGACTTTCTCTCAACTCTCTGTTGAGAGACTTTTTATTACTGTTCCAATCTTGGTTGGTTGTATGTCCAGGAATTCATTTCTTGTAGGTTTTCCAGTTTGTTGGTATATAGCTGTTCATCATAGTGTCTGATCTTTTTTATATCTGTGGTATCAGTTGTTTTTTTTTTTTTTCTACAAGTATGTTTAAGACAGCTGGCCGGGCGCGGTGGCTCATGCCTGCACTACCAGCACTTTGGGAGGCCAAGGCGGGCAGATCACGAGGTGAGGATATCGAGACCATCCTGACCAACATGGTGAAAACCCGTCTCTACTAAAAAATACAAAAAAAAAAAAAAAAAAAAAAAAAAAAGCCAGGCTTGCCGGCAGGCACCTGTAGTCCCAGTTACCCAGGAGACTGAGGCAGGAGAATGGCGTGAACCCAGGAGGCGGAGCTTGCAGTGAGCCGAGATTGTGCCACTGCACTCCATCCTGGGCAACACGGCGAGACTCCATCAAAAAAAAAAAAAAGAGGAACAAGATGACCCAACTTCAAATTGTATTACAGAGATACAGTAACTAAAATGGCATGGTAGTAGCATAAAAACAGATACACAGACCAGCCAGGCATGGTGGCTCAGGCCTGTAATCCCTACACTTTGAGAGGTGGAGACAGGGAGATCACAAGGTCAGGAGATTGAGACCACCCTGGCTAACACAGTGAAACCCCATCTCTATTAAAAATACAAAAAATTAGCTGGGTGTGGTGGCGGGCGCCTTGTTTGTTGTTATTATCAGAAGAAACATGACAAATGCCCATGGGGATGTGGAGGAAAGGGAACAGAACAAGACTCCATCTCAAAAAAAGAAAAGAAAAGACAGCTTTACTCTAGTTTTAGGATGAAACTTGAAACAAATATTTCTGTTAGAAAGGATAAATTGTGCAATATTCAGATGAGTGAATAACCATTACAATGAGTAAACAGTGTCTTAATGCAAACAATAGGGATTAATCTTATAAGCATCATGTTACATAAAAGAAGCAATGCAAAATAATGCATTTCACAGTTGCTAACATGAAAAGTAAAGGAATTATAAAAACTAGGCTAATTACTTTCATTTTAAAAAATCTATTTTTATTTTTGTGGGCACATAGATATATTTATGGGGTACATAAGATATTTTGATACAGGCATGCAATGTGAAATAAGTATATCATGGAGAATGGGGTATCGATCCCCTCAAGCATTTATCTTTTGAGCAATCCAACTACACTCTTTAAGTTTTCTTAAAATGTACAATTAAGTTATTATTGGCTATAGTCACCCCATTGTGCTATCAAATAGTAGGTCTTATTCATTCTTTCAATGTTTTTGTACCTATTAACCATCCCTACCTTCCCCCAACCCCCACTTCTCTCCTAGCCTCTGGTAACCATCCTTCTCCTCTCTATCTCCATGAGTTCAATTGTTTTGATTGTTGGATCCCACAAATAAGTGAGTATATGCAATGTTTGTCTTTCTGTGCCTGGTTTATTTCATTCAACATAATGATTTCCAGTTCCATCCACATTGTGGCAAATGACAGGGTCTCATTCTTTTTAAGACGTATATATTGTGTATATGTACTACATTTTCTTTATCTGTTTATCTGTTGATGGACACGGAGGTTGCTTCTAAATCTTGGCTATTGTAAACAGTGCTGCAACAAACATGGGAGTGCAGATATCTATTCGATATACTGATCTCCTTTCTTTTGGGTGTATACCAAAGAGTAAGATTGCTGGATCGTATGGCAGGTATATTGTTAGTTTTTTGAGGAACCTCCAAACTGTTCTCCATAGTGACCGTATTAATTTACATTCCTACCAACAGTGTACAAGGGTTTCCTTTTCTTTACATCCCCGTTAACATTTGTTATTGCCTCTCTTTTGGATATAAGCCATTTTAACTGGGGTGAGATGATATCACATAATAGTTTTGATTTGCATTTCTCTGATCAGTGATGTTGAGCACCGTTTTTATGATTGTTTCCCATTTGCATATCTTTTTTTTTTTTTTTTTTTTTTTTTTTTTTTTTTTTTTTTAGATGGAGTTTTGCTCTTGTCTCCTAGGCTGGAGTGCAATGACGCGATCTCAGCTTGCTGCAACCTCTGCCTCCCGGGTTCAAGCAGTCCTCCTGCCTCAGCCTCTCGAGTAGCTGGGGTTACAGGCACCCACCACAACACCCAGTTATTTTTTCTTTTCTTTTACTGTTTTTTGGTAGAGACAGGGTTTCACCATGTTGGCCAGGCTGGTCTCGAACTCCTGACCTCAGGTGGTCCACCCACCTTGGCCAAGTGCTGGGATTATGGTGAGCCACTGCCTTGGCCACCATTTGTAATCTTTTGAGAAATGTCTATCCAAATCTTTTGCCCATCTTCTGATTGGATTATTAGATTTTTTTTTCCCCTATGGAGTTGTTTGAGGTTCTTACATATTCTGGTTATTAATAGCTTGTCAGCTAGGTAGTTTGCAAATATTTTCTCCCATTCTGTGGGTTATCTCTTCACTTTGATTGTATCCTTTGCCGTGCAGAAGCTTTTCAACTTGATGTGATCCCATTTGTCTATTTTTGCTTTGGTTGCCTGTACCTGTGGGTTATTGTTCAATAAATTTTTGCCCAGATCAATGTCCTAGAGATTTTCCCCAGTGTTTTCTTGTAGGAGTTTCATAGTTTGAGATCTTAGATTTAAGTCTTTGATCCATTTTGACTTTTTGTATATGGTGAGATATAGGGGTCTAGTTTCATTATTCTGCATATGGATAATCAGTTTTTCTAGCACCATTTATTGAAGAGGCTGCCTTTTCCCTAATGTATGTTCTTAGCATGTTTGTAAAAAACGAGTTCACTGTATGTGTATGGATCTGTTTCTGGTTTCTCTATGCTGTTCCATTGGTCTATGTGTCTCTCTCTCTTTTTTTTTTTTTTTTTTTTTTGCTATGGAGTCTCGCTCTGTTGCCCAGGATGGAGTGGAGTGGCACAATCTTAGTTCACTGCAACCTATACCTCCCGGGTTCAAGCAATTCTCCTGCCTCAGCCTCCCTAGTTGCTGGGACTACAGGCGCCTGCCACCATGCCTGGCTAATTTTTTGTATTTTCACCATGTTAGCCAGGGTGGTCTCAATCTCCTGACCTCGTGATCCGCCTGCCTCTGCCTCCCAAAGTGCGGGGATTACAGACCACCATGCCCGGCTGGTCTGTGTATCTGTTTTTATGCCAGTACCATGCCGTTTTAGTTACCATATCTCTGTAATACAATTTGAAGTTGGGTAATGTTGTTCCTCCAGTTCCCCGCCCCTCCTCCATCTTAGGATAGGTATTGCATTAAATCTGTAGTTTTCTTTGGGTAGTATGGACATTTTAGCAATATTGATTATTCCAATCCATCAACACAAAATATTTTTTCATTTTTTTGGTTTCCTCTTCAATTTTTTTCATGAGTGTTTTATAGTTTTCATTAGAGATCTTTCACTTCTTTTGGTTAATTCCTAGGTATTTAATTTTATGTGTAGCTATTGTAAATAAAGTTTCTTTCTTGATTTCTTTTTCCACATTGTTTGCTGTTGTCACATAGAAATGCTACTGACTTTTGTATCCTATAACTTTACTGAATTTATCAGTTCTAGTAGTTTTCTTGTTTCTACTAGTTTTTTCCAAATATAAGATCATATCTGCAAACAAGGATAGTTTGATTTCTTCCTTTTCTGCAAACAAGGATAGTTGGATTTCTTCCTTTTCAATTTTGATGCCCTTTATATGGTTCTCTTGTCTGATTGCTCTAGCTATGATTTTCAGTACTATGTTAAATAACAGTGGTGACAACGGGCATCATGTCATGTTTCAGATATTAAAGGAAAGTCTTTCAGTTTTTCTCCATTCAGTATGATTCTAGCTGTAGATCTATCATATATGGCTTTTATTATGTTGAGCTATGTTCTTTCCTCAGCTTTTTGGGGGTTCTTATGAAGGGATGTTGAATTTTATCAAATGCTCTTTCAGCATCAATGAAATGATCATATATGGTTTTTACCTTTCATTCTCTTATGATGTTTCACATCGATTTGCATATGTTGAGCCATCCTTGCATCCCAGGGATAAATCCCTGTGCCATGATGAATAATCTATCATTGATTTCAGTTTGCTAGTATTTTGTTGAAGATTTTTGCATCAATATTCAGAGATATTGGTCTGTAGTTTTCTCTTTTCGATGTGTCTTCATCTGGTTTTGGCATCAGGTTAATACTGGCCGTGTAGTACTCCCTGTATTTTTTGGAATTGAGTAGGACTGGTCTTTAAATGTTTGATAGAATGCAGCAGTGAAGCTGTCGGTTCCTAGGTTTTTTTTGCTGGGAGACTTTATTATGGCTTCAAACTTGTTACTTGTTACTGGTCTGTTCAGGTTTTGGAGTTCTTCATGATTCAATCTTGGAAGGTTGTATGTGTCTAGGAATTTGTCTGTTCTAGATTTGCCAATTTATTGGCATATAGTTGCTCACAGTAACCACTAATGATCCTTTGGATTTCTGCAGTATCAGTCTTAATGTCTCCATTTTCATTTCTGACTTTATTTGTGTCTTCTCTCTTCTTTTTTTTTTTTTTCCCAGTCTGGCTAAGGTTTGTTGATTTTGTTTTACTTTTCAAAAAAACCAACTTTTGTTGCATTTATCTTCTCTATTGTTTCATTTCAATTTTATTTCTGCTTGATCTTTATTTTTCAAATTTTGGGTTTGGTTTGCTCTTGCTTTTCTGTTTCTTTAAGATACATTGTTAGATGATCTGTTTGAAGTTTTTCCTCTTTTTTGATGTAGAACTTACAGCTATAAACTTCCCTCTTAGTACTGCTTTTGCTGTATCCCATAGCTTTTGGTATGTTGTTTCCATTATCATTTGTTTCAAGATTTTTTTCAATTTCCTTCTTAATTTCTTCATTGACCCACTGGTCATTTAGGATGATATTGTTTAATTTCCATATATTTGTATACTTTGCAAAATTCTTCTTGTTCTAGTCTTATTCCATTGCGGTCAGAGAAGATGTTTGATAATTTCAATTTTTTGAATGTTTTCAGACTTGTGACCTAATAAATATATGGTCTATCCATGAGAATGATCCATATGCTGAGGAAAAGCATGTATATTCTGCAGCCATTGGATGATATGTTCTGTAAAGTTCTATTGGATCTATTTAGTCTATAGTGCAGATTAAGACTGTTTCTCTGAATTTTTTTTTTTTTTTTTCTGTCTGGATGATCTGTCCAAGGCTGAAAGGGGGGTGTTGATCTCCAACTATTATTATATTGGGCCCTATCTTTCTCTAGCTTTAATGTTTGCTTTATATATCTGGGTGCTCCAGTGTTGGGTGTCTATATATTTAAATTTTTTATATCCTCTAGTTGAATTGACCCCTCTATCATTATACAGTGACCTTCTTTATCTCTTGTAGTTTTGGTCTCTCTCTCTCTCTTTTTTTTTTTTTTTTTTTTTCCTTTAAGACAGTCTCGCTCTGTCGCCCAGGCTGGAGTGCAGTGGCGCAATCTCGGCTCACTGTAAGCTCCGCCTTCTGAGTTCACGCCATTCTCCTGCCTCAGCCTCCCAAGTAGCTGGAACCACAGGCACCTGTCACCACGCCCGGCTAATTTTTTTTGTATTTTTATTAGAGACACGGTTTCACTGTGTTAACCAGGATGGTCTTGATCTCCTGACCTCGTGATCCACCCACCTTGGCCTCCCAAAGTGCTGGGATTACAGGCGTGATGCACTGCGCCCGGCCCTAGTTTTGGTCTTAAAATCTACTTCGTCTGATAAGTATGGCAACTCCTGCTCTTTTTAAGGTTCCATTAACATGGAATATCTTTCTCCATCCCTTTATTTTTCAGTCTATGTGTATCTTTATAGGTGAAGTGTTTCCTGTAGGCAACAGATTTGTTTTTTCATCCATTCAGCCATTCTACATATTTTGATTGGAGAGTTTAATCCAATTGCATTCAATGCTACTATTGATAAGTAAACACTCCTGCCATTTTATTTGTTTTCTGGTTATTTTGTGATCTTATTTTCCTTCCTCTTTCCTTCCTTTCTTCCTTTAGTGAAGGTGATTTTCTCTGGTGATATGGTTTAGTTTCTTGCTTTGTTTTCATTTTCCTTTTTTAATTTATTTAAAAAAAAAATATATATATATATAGCTTATTGCTTTCTGTTCCTGTCAGACATAACTTACCTGAACTTTCTTGCTTTTTATATTTTGTGTATCCATTATATATTTTTTGGTTTGAGATTACCATGAGGCTTGCAAATAGTATCTTATAACCCATTATTTTAACCTGATAACAACAACACTGCACAAACAAGCATGCAAAAATAAAACTAATAGAAATTCTACACCTTAACTCCATTCCCTGCTTTTTAACTTTTTGTTTCTATGTATCTTATTGTACTGACTATGTCTTGAAGAGTTGTTCTACTTATTTTCAATTGGTTCATTGTTTAATCTTCCTGCTTAGGATAAGAGTAGTTTACACACCAATTACAGTATTATAATCTGTGGTTTTTTTTCTGTCTACTTACTATTATGAGTGAGTTTTATACCTTCAGGTGATTACTTGTTGCTCATTAATATCCTTTACTTTCTGGTTAAAGTACTCCCTTTAGCATTTCTTGTAGGGCAGGTCTGGTGTTGATGAAATCCCTCGGCTTTTGTTTGTCTGTGAAAGTCTTTTTTTCTTCATGTTTGAAAGATGTTTTCACTGGATATAGTATTCCAGGGTAAAAGTTTTTTCCTTCAGCACTTTAGCTGTCATGCCACACTCTCCTGGCCTGTAATGTTTCCACCGAAGACTCTGCTGCCAGATGTACTAGAGCTCCATTGTATATTATTTGTTTCTTTTCTCTCACTGCTTTTAGGATCCTTTCTTTATCCTTGACCTTTGGGAGTTTGATTATTACATACCTTGAGGTAGTCGTCTTTAGACACTAAGTCTGCTTGGTGTTCTATAACCTTCTTGTATTGGATATTGATATTTTTAGGTTTGGGAAGTTCTGTTACTATCACGTTGAATCAATTTTCTACCCATATATTTTTCTCTACATCTTTAAGGTCAATAACTGTAGATTTGCCCTTTTTAAGGCTGTTTTCTAGATCCTGTAGGCATGCTTCATTGTTTTTTATTCTTACTTTTGTCTTCTGTATATTTTCAAATAGCCTTTATTCAAGCTTATTAATTCTTTCTTCTGCTTAATCAATTCTGCTATTAAAAGGACTCTAGGCTGGGTACGGTGGCTCATGCCTGTAATCCCAGCACTTTGGGAGTCCAAGGCAGGTGGATCACATGAGGGCAGGAGTTCGAGACCAGCCTGGACAACATGGTGAAACCCCGTCTCTACTAAACATACTAAAGTTAGCTGGGTGTGGTAGTGCACGCCTATAGTCCCAGCTACTTTGGGAGGCTGAGGAGGGAGAATCGCTTGAACCTCGAAGCAGAGGTTGCATTGAGCCAAGATCACACCACGGCATTTCAGCCTGGGCAACAGGGCAAGACTCTGTCTTTAAAAAAAAAAATCTAATGTATTCTTCAGTATGCAATTGCATTTTTCAGCTCCAGAATTTCTGCTTTTCTTTTTAATTATTTCAATCTCTTTATTAAATTTATCTGAGAATTCTGAATTCCTTCTGTGTTGTCTTGAATTTGTTTCCTCAACACAGCTATTTTGAATTCTATTTGAAAGGTCACATATCCACTTCTCCAGGATTGGTTCCTGGTGCCTTATTTAGCTCATTTGGTAAGGTGATGTTTTCCTGGGTGGTATTGCTACCTAGTAGATGTTCTTTGGTGGCCAGGCATTGAAGAGTTCAGTGTTTATTTTAGTCTTCATTGGTCTGGGCTTATTTGTACCTGCCCTTCTTGGGAAGGCTTTCCAGATATTTGAAAGGACTTGGGTGTTGGGATCTAAGCTGTGTCTGCTTTAAAGGGCACCCCAAGCCCAGTAACACTGATTCTTGAAGACTTATAGAAATATCACCTTTATGGTCTTGGACAAGATCCAGGAGAATTCTCTGGATTACCAGGCAGAGGCTCTTGTTGTCTTCCTTTACTTTTTCCCAAACGGAGTCTCTGTCTGTTCTGAGCCACCTTAATCTGAAGGTAGAATGGCACAAGCATTCCTGTGGCCACCACCACTTTGACTGTGCCAGGTCAGACCTAAAGCCAGGATAGCACTGGGTCTTGCCCAAGGCCTGCTGTAACCCACTCCCTGGCTACTGCCTATGTTTGCTCAAGGTCCTGGGGCTCTATAATCAGCCAGTGGTGAAGCCAGCCAGGCCTGTGTCCTTCCCTTCAGGGAAGCAATGTTGCCCGGGCCCTGAGTGGGTCCAGTGATACCATCTGGGAGGTGGGGACTACAGTCAAAACTTATTCTACCTGGTGTTCTATTGCACTGCGCTTAGCTGGATAATAGTCTTTCCCACTCTTTCCTCCCCTTTCAAACGTAGAAGAGCCTCTCCCCATGGCCCCCACCACAGGTCCATGAGGAATACTGCCAGACTGTAGCTGGGACTCTTCAGTTAGCTTGTGGTGAATGCTGCCTGGCCTGGGACCCACCCGTCAGGGCAATGGACTCCCTTCTGGCCCAGGGCAGGTCCAGAAATGCTGTCCAAGAGTCAAGTTCCAGAACTGGGGACCCCAAGAGCCTACTTGGTGCTCTGCCCCTCTGTGGCTGTGCTGGTATTTAAGGTACAAAACCAAGTCCCCTTTACTTTTCCCTCTACTTTTCTCAAGCAGAAGTTTTGTCCCATAGCCACCACAGCTGGGAATGTGCTGAGTTTCATCTCAAGCCAGAGAGTTTTAGGGGTTCACCCAAGGCCTCATCATAGTACCTGGGTAGTACTGCTGGTTATTCAGGCCCAAGGGCTCTCCAGTTAGCAGGCGATGAATGCTGTCAGGACTGGGTCCTTTCCTTCAAGGCAGTGTGTTCCCTTCTTGCCTGGGTTGTGTCTAGAAATGTCCTCTAGGAGCTAGAGCCTAGAACGGGGGCCTCACAACTCTGCCCAGTGCCTTGTTCTGCCGTGGTTGAGCTGGTATCCAAGATGCAAGACAAAACTCTTCCCTACTTTTCCCTCTCCTGTCCTTAAGTGGAAGGAAGGGGCCTCTTTTGGAGCCACAAGCTGTGTAGCCTGGGGATGAGAGGGGGTGATACCAGCATCCCATTAGCCATCCTAGCTGGTCTTCTAATATGTCACATGTCCCCCCAGTCCACTGTCCCTGGGCTTAGTTCATCACTAGGACTCACCTAAGAGTTGCAGTCCTTTTGTCCTCAACTGCCTTTCAGGTTTGCCTGGAGACAGAGCACTATAGCCCTTGTGGCAAGGTTTGCGGAAACTCAAGTTCCTACCACTGGGATCAGTGATTCCCTCCCCTGGCTAGGGGTATTTAAATGCTCCCTCTGTGGGCAGGTGTCAGCTGAGTTTGGTACAATTTTCCTTTCTGCTCTAACAGGACAGCACTGAGTTCAATGCCTCACAATTGCTGTGTTCTCCTTCCCGACTTGCCCAGAGGTGCTCTCTGCACCACACCAGCTGCCAGGGGTGGAGGGAGGGGTGGCATCGGCTATTTGGGACTGCTTTTTCTATCTCTTCAGAGCCTCTTGCAGTGATGAAGTTAGAACTAGGTATTATGAGGGCTCACCTGATTTTTGGTTCTTACAAAGGTTTTTTTTGTGTGTGTGTGTGTGTGTAGATAGTTGTTAAATTGGTGTCTTTGTTGTGGAATGATTGGAGCCTTCTATTCTGCCATCTTGCTCCACCTTTCTGTGATCTAAGCTAATACTTTTAGCAGGAAAAGAGTTTTGAATCAAGAGAAGTGAGATGGAACCTGGTAGTACTCCTACCTTCTTGAAAAAAACTGGGGTGATTATTTTATACTATTTGTTAAATCTTATGCTTAAGTTTTATGTACTTTTTCTGTGTGAATATTACATTTTACAAAGAAAAAGTTAAAAAGGAAAACATCTATCTGCTGCATTATTTAGCCTGTCAAAGTTAATTGTTAAGTCTCATTGTGATGCTCTCAAGGGGAGAAACTATATCCCTCATTATCCTTTTTCTCTCTCTCCCTTTCTCCTTCTCTCCTTGAACATATTTTATTTACAGAACATATTTTATTTAAATACAGAACATATTTATTACTGTACAGTTAATGTACAGATTAAACTCTATACACTGTCTTGTAATCTAATTCCCACTTGTAGGTCTCTTGAGGCACATGCCATATCAGTACATACAAATCTACTTTTTGAAAATTATTAATATATAAAATTTTTACATAGAGGTAGCATGACTTAACCACTTCTGCATACAGGCATTTTAGTTGTACCAGGTATTTTTATATCAAATAATGTTGCCATCAATATAGTTTTAAATAAAGTTTGATGCTTTACCAATGTATTTACAGGGTTTGCACACAAAGTGTACTAATTTTATATTGTGAAAAATGTCAATTTGGTGTCTGAAAAGGTGGCACCAATACTTTCCTGACAAGAAAGGATAAAACCTATGAGATTTTTCAGAAAATTTCCTTGAAACTTTTCATGTTTATAAATACGAAACATTTTAGATTTTCAAACTGATTAATAAATCCATTTTAAAATCAAAATATCCTTATAAAACACTTTTTGCATTAACTCTGAAAGCAATACAAAAACATTTCTTAAAATACAGTAAGACAATTATCTCACAATATCCATTTACAGAGAACCATTGTAAAGCTTAGGAGAATACCACAGGCAGAAGCTCTCTGAGAGTAAATAAATATAATAGCACCTAAGGAGAGACAGCTAGGTAAGAATATTATAGTGAAATGGGATGGTGTGCTATTTTTAATGATTAAATCTAAACTGTTGTCTTTGAACCCAATAGAAGATAAAAAATTTGAGTAGAAATTAAAGGATTTAAGGTACAGATGAAGGTGTTATTTTTCTCACATAAGATACACTAGTTCCTAAAAGATGCTCAGATTTATATTATTATTAAAATATTAAGGTAATTAAGTAATATTTAACTATATTTTTCAATACTCAACAAGATCTATGATTCCTTTAGGTGAAAGATGAGAATAATGGTATTCTAATGCTTTTCCTAGATCTCTGCTATCCATAACCTATATTCTTATTAGGAATTGACAAGGTTCAAACCATTTTTGTTATACTTTTTTTTTGTTTTTGAGACAGAGTTTTGCTCTTGTCGCCCAAGCTGGAATGCAGTGGCGTGATCTCGGCTCACTGCAACTTCCACCTCCCGGGTTCAAGTGATTCTCCTACCTCAGCCTCCTGAGTAGCTGGGATTACAGCCAAGTGCCACCACACCCAGCTAGTTTTTGTATTTTTAGTAGAGATAGGGTTTCACCATGTTGGCCAGGATGGTTTCAATCTCTTGACCTCATGATATGCCCACCTCGGCCTCCCAAAGTGCTGGGGTTACAGGCATAGGCCACTGCGCCTGGCCCCTACTTTATACTTATGATAAAGACTTTGAGGGGACTTAACTATCTGATTAAATAATTTTGTACATACCACTAATCTTTTTTACCATGGTGTCTTCATTCTTTAGGCCCTTGTTTGAATTCATCTTTTGGATGCTTTTATTTTATTGTTAAGCGGTGTTTTGCAATATTTTACTATAAATAATCCTACTTGTATTTAAGGGAATATTAAAAGCTGCAGCACATATGGGCCAACAGAATCTAACATTATAGTTGTAAATTTCTCAATAGCAAGAGAAAACTGCAACGAAAATAACTTGGGCCGGGCACGGTGGCTCACACCTGTAATCCCAGCACTCTGGGAGGCCAAGGCGAGCGGATCATGAGGTCAGGAGATTGAGACCATTCTGGCTAACAAGGTGAAACCTTGTCTCTACTAAAAATACAAAAAAGTAGCCAGATGTGGCAGCATGTGCCTGTAGTCACAGCTACTTGGGAGGCTGAGGCAGGAGAATCTCCTGAACCTGGGAGGCAGCGGTTACAGTGAGCGGAGATAGTGCTACTGCACTCCAGCCTGGGAGACAGACAGAGCAAGACTGTCTCCCACACAAAAAAAAAAAGAAAAGAAAAGCTATTGAAACATTTAAGGTTGATCATTCTATCTATATTTGCAAGAGTTAAAAATCTCTTTTTAATAGGCAGAATATTCACTTTTATACATATTTGGGTTTCCTGGCTTGTCCATTAAAAGAAATAAAACCAAAATTATATGTATTGAAGCATAACATAAAACTGTCATACTATTTGTTGACATTATTATGTATACAGAATATCCGAAAGCATCTGTGGGTAATTATTTTTAGAACAAATCAGTGTTGTAAGTTTTGTTGGGGACAACTGTGGTATCAGTTTTAATGTCTCCGTTTTCATTTCTGATTTTATTTGTGTCTTCTGTTTCTTTCTTGGTTGATTTAGTTAACAGCTTGGTTGACTTTATCTTTTCAAAAAAACCGAGTTTTCATTTTGTCCTTTTGTATTGGTTTTTAAGTTTTTGTTCATTTCGTTCTCCTCTGACCTTGTTTCTTTTCTAATTTGCGGTTTGGTTTGTTCCTGCTTTTCTAGTTCTATGAGGTGTATATTGTTTATTTGAAATAATCTTTCTACTTTCTTGACGTGGGGGTTTACTGCTATAATCTTTTAACACTGCTTTTGGTGTACCCTATAGGTTATGGTATATTGTGTTTCAACTTTCACTTGATTCAATAAGCTTTATTTCCTACTTAATTTCTTTCTTGACCCAATGATCATTCAGGAGCATGTTTTAATTTTCATGTGTGGTATAGTTTCCAAAGTTTCCCTTGTATTTTGTTTTCTCATAGAGACAAGGTCTCACTCTATCACCCAGGCTAGAGTACAGAAGCACCATCATAGCTCACTCTAGCCTCAAACTCCTAGACTCAAGCAATCCTCCCACCGCAGCCTCCCAAAATGCTGGAATTGTAGGAGTGAACCACTGTGTCTGGCTTGATGACAACTTTTTTTTTTTTTTAATTAGTTGACTTGTTTCATGTTGTAACATATGACCTATCCTGGAGAATGTACCACATGCTGATATATTCTATATCTGTTAGATGAAATGTTTTGTAATTGTTAGTTTGGGCTAATGTGCAGTTTAAATATAATGTTTCTTTGTTAATCTTCTGTCTAGATCTAATACTGAGAGTGGGGCATTGAAGTCCCCAACTACTAAGTCAGAGTCTCTCTCTCCCTTTAGACTTAATATATTTACAAATCTGGGTGCTCCAGTGCTGGGTGCATATATGGTTAGAATTGTATCTTCTTGTTGACTTGATCCCTTTATCATATAGTGGTCTCCTTTATCTTTCTTTTACTGTTTTTAATTTAGTCTGTTTTACTTAAGTATAGCTGCTCCTGCCCACTTTGGGTTTCTGTTTGCATGGAATACCTTTTTCCATCCCTTCACTTTCAGTGTACATTTGTCTTTGTATGTGAGATGTATCGCTTGTAGGCAGCATATAATTGGGTCATTTAAAGTCCATTTATCCCATCTTTATCTTTTTTGTTGTGTTGTTTTTGAGACAGTGTTTTTGCTCTGTCACCCAGGCTAGAGTATAGTGCCATGATCTCAGCTCACTGCAGCTTTGACCTCTTGGACTCAAGGAATCCTCACACCTCAGCCTCCCAAGTAACTGGAATTACAGGTGCATGCCACTATACCCAGCTAATTTATTTAACTTTTATTTTTTGTAGAGACAAAGTCTCACTATGTTGCCCAGGCTGGTCTTGAACTCCTGAGCTGAAGGGATCCTCCCGCACTGGCCTCCCAAAGTACTAGGATAATGGGTGTGAGGTCCTGCAGCTGGCCTCCATCTATATTTTTTAAGTAGAAAGTTTAATTTGTTTACCTTCAAGATCATTATTTATACATGAAGATTATTCCTATCATTTTCTTTATTGATTTTTTGCATAGCTTTTGTTCCTTTCTTTCTCTTATTTATCATTGTGGTTTGGTGGCTGTGTATAGTGGCAACATTTGAGTCCTCACTTTTCCTTATGTGTTTGTTCTACCAGTGGGTTTTCTACTTTTGTGTCTTAATGATAGTACATATTGTCCTTTTGCTTCCAGGTGTAGGACTACCTTAAGTACTTCCTCTAGGACTACTCTAGGGGTGATGAATTCACTTAGCTTTTGCTTGTCTGAGAAATACTTTATTTCTCCAACTAGGAAGGATAACTCTTCTGGGTATATTATCTTTGGCTAGCAATTTTATTTCTTTCAGCACATCGAATATCTTATCCCATTCTCTTATGGCCTGTAAGGTTTCTGTTGAGAAATCTGCTGTTAGTCTGATTGGAGTTCTCTTATAAGTCACTAGATGCTTTTTCCCCCTTTTTAAGAATTATCTTTTTATTTGGCTTTCTTTAGACAGTTTGACTAAAATGTGCCATGAGGACAACCGTTTTGAATTCTATCTATTTGCGGATCTCTGAGCTTCTTATATCTGGATATCTAAATCTTTTGCTAACCTTGGAAGCTTTCAGCTGTTATTTCATTAAATGGGCTTTCTATCTCCACCTTCTGGAATACCAACAATTTGAATATTTGGTTGCTTTATGGTGTCACATATATCATGTAGGGTTTGTTTATTCTTTTTTATTCATTTTACTTTGTCTGCCTGGATTATCTTAAGAGATCTGTCTGCAAGTTTTGAAATTCTTTCATCTGCTTGATCTAGTCTATTGTTGGAGCTTTCAAATTTTTTTTATTTCATTCAATGAATTCTTCTGTTCCATAATTTGTTTGGTTCTTCTTAATGATATCTCTCTTCGGTAGACTTCTCACTCATATCCTGAATTGTTTTCCTTATTCCTTTGCGTTGTTTACTCTGTATTCTCTTGTATCTCACTGAACTTCTTTTAATTCTTTTAACATTTTTATCTGATATTCATAAATTTCTTTCTCACTAGAATCTGTTACTGGATGTATTAGTTGATTTTCATGCTGTTGATAAAGACATACCTGGTACTGTGTAATTTATACAGGAAAAAGGGTCTAATGGTCTTAGAGTTCCACGTGGCTGGGGAAGCCTCACAATCATGGCAAAAGGCAAGGAAGACCAAGTCACTTCTTACATGCATGACAACAGGTAAAGAGAGAGAGCTTGTGCGGGGAAACTTTGCCTTATAAAGCTATCAGATCTCGTGAGATTTATTCACTATCACAAGAACAGCATGGGAAAGACCTGCTTGCATGATTCAGTTACCTCCCACTGGGTCCCTCCCCTAACATGTGAGAATTCAGGATGAGATTTTGGTGGGGACTTGGCCAAACCATATCATTCTGCCCCTGGCCCCTCCCAAATCTAATGTCCTCACATTTCAAAACCAATCATGCCTTCCCAACAGCCCCCCAAAGTCTTAACTCATTTCAGCATTAACTCAGAAGTCCACAGTTGAAAGTCCCATCCAAGACAAGGCAAGTCTCTTCTGCCTATGAGTCTCTAAAATCAAAAGCAAATTAGTTACTTCCTATGCACAATGGGGGTACAGGCATTGGGTAAATACAGTCATTCCAAACGGGAAAAATTGGCCAAAGCAAAGGGGCAACAGGCCCCATGCAAGTCTGAAATCCAGTGGGGCAGTAAAGTCTTAAAGCTCCAAAATGACCTTTTTTAATTCCATGTCTCACATCTAGGTCATGCTGATGCAAGAGGTAGGTTCCCATAGTCTTGGGCAGCATCCTTCTGGCTGCTTTCATTGGCGGCATTGAATGTCTGCACTTTTCCAGGCACATGGTGCAAGCTGTCAGTGGATCTACCGTTCTGGGGTCTGGAGGATGGTGGCCCTCTTTTCCCAGCTCCACTTGACGGTACCCTAGTAGGGACTCTGTGTGGGGACTCTGACCCCATGTAGCCATTCTGCCCTAGCAGTAGCAGAGATTCTCCATGAGAACCCCACTCCTGCAGCAAACTTCTGCCTAGACATCCAGGCATTTCCATACATCCTCTGAAATCTAGGTGAAGGTTCCCCTACCCCAATTCTTGACTTCTGTGCACTTGCAGCCTCAACACCGTGTGGCAGCTGCCCAGGATTGAAGCTTGCACCCTCTGAAGCCATATCCCAAGCTCTACATTGGCCCCTTTCAGCCACAGCGGGAGCAGCTGGGATGCAGGGCACCAAGTCCCTAGGCTGCACATAGCATGGGGACCCTGGGCCTGGCCCACTAAACCACTTTTTCTTCCTAGGCCTCCAGGCCTGTGATAGGAGGGGCTGCCATGAAGTCCTCTGACATGCCCTAGAGACATTTTCCCCATTATCTTGGGGATTAACATCCAGCTCCTCGTTACGCAAATTTCTACAGCCAGCTTGGATTTCTCCTCAGAAAATGGGGTTTTCTTTTCTATTGCATTGTCAGACTGAAATTTTCCAAACTTTTATGCTCTGCTTCCCTTCTAAAACTGATTGCCTTTAACAGCACCCAAGTCACCTCTTGAATGCCTTGCTGCTTAAAAATTTCTTCTGCCAGATACCCTAAATTATCTCAATTCAAAGCTCCACAAATCTCTAGGGCAGGGGCTAAATGCCACCAGTCTCTTTGCTAAAACAACAAGAGTCACCGGCCGGGCACAGTGGCTCATGACTGTAATCCCAGCACTTTGGGAGGCTGAGGAGGGCAGATCATCTGAGGTTGGGAGTTCGAGACCAGCCTGACCAACATGGAGAAACCCCGTCTCTATTAAAGGAAAAAATATATATAAAATTAGCCAGATGTGCTGGTGCATGCCTGTAATCCCAGCTACTCGGGAGGCTGAGGTAGGAGAATCGCTTGAACCCAGGAGGCAGAGGTTGCTGTGAGCCAAGATCACACCATTGCATTCCAGCCTGGGCAACAAGAGTGAAACTCTGTCTCAAAAAAAAAAAAAAAAAAAAAAAAAAAAAAGGTCACCTTTGCTCCAGTTCCCAACAAGTTCCTCATTTCCATTTGAGACCACTTCAGCCTGGAACTTATTGTTCATATCACTGTCAGCATTTTTGTCAAAGTCATTCAACAAGTCTCTAGGAAGTTTGAAATTTTCCCACATCTTCCTGTCTTCTTCTGAGCCCTCCAAACTGTTCCAACCTCTTCCTGTTGCCCAGTTCCAAAGTTGTTTCCACATTTTTGGATATCTTTTCAGCAGTCCTCCACTCTACTGGTACCAATTTACTGTATTAGTTCATTTTCATGCTGCTGATAAAGACATACCTGACACTAGGTAATCTATACAGGAGAAAGGGCTTAATGGACTTACAGTTCCATGTGGCTGGGAAGCCTCACAATCATGGGGAAAGGCAAGGAGGAACAAGTCACATCTTACATGGATAGCAGCAGGCAAAGAGCTTGTACAGGGAAACTCCACCTTATAGAGCCATCAGATCTATTCACTATCACGAGAACAGCATGAGAAAGACCTGCCCTCAGGATTCAATTACCTCCCACAGGGTCCCTCCCACAACATGTAGGAATTCAGGATGAGATTTGGGTGGGGACACAGCCTAAACCATATCACTGGAGAATTTTTTTTTTAATTTTCTTAAAAATTTAGGTTCAGGGGTTACGTGTGCAAGAATTATTGTGTTGCTTTGGAGGTATCATATTTCCTTTTTCATATTTTTTGTCTTTATGTTGATATCTGTGCATCTTATATAATGGTCACATCTTCCAATTTTTTGAATTTGTTTTTGGAGGAGAGGACTTTTTTCTGAAGATGTATCTATGGTGTTGGTGGGATAAAGCACTTTGGTTTTGATTCTAGGTGCATGCAGTAGTGTGGTCTCTGAGTTCTTCAGCTGTAAATAGCAATGGTTTCGAATTTCCTCAATGGAGGTTATGGTGATTTTTGCTAGGAATAGGAATGCCAGGTAGGCCAGTCCACAGGCCTCGATGGTGGCAGTGGTGGACTGAACGTGCCTGTTTTTGGGCCTCAGGGTCCAAACATTGGCATTGGTATTAGTGGATACAGGTAAGTTGATTCTTGGGTCTCCATGTGGCCTTCTCAGGTGCCACTGGTGGTAGTGGTAGGCTGGGCAGATACGTAGGTAGACAGATTCCTGGGTAACAGGTGTGACATGGGCAATGACAGTAGCAGTAGTGGGATTACCTCTCTGGTTCCCAAGTGGTTCGTGCTGGTGTTGGTGATGGCTAGGTGGGCCAGTTCCCAGGCCTGCAGGTGGCATATGTGTGTGAGTACCAGCTGTGGTGGTAACAGGAGGTTGGATGGGCCAAATCTGTGGCCCTTGGGAAGAGTACTTATTTGCCAATGGTGGTGGATAGGGCTGGGTGATGCCCCAGACTTCTGCACAGTGTTTGGTCCTGGGGATATGGAGCAGAGCCAGTCTAAGCAGACCTGTCCTCTGGCTTCTGTGTGGTATGTGTGAGCACTGGCTGTGGTAGGCAGATGTGGGGTGATCCCCAGGTTCCTGGCAGAATGCTTGAGTTGGGGCAGCAGCAGATGTACTGCAGCCCTGTTACAGGGGAGGGCAGGGTTGCTTTCAGGGGCAGCAGCTGTAGGCAGGTGGCTGAGGAGTGCTTCCACCCCAAGTGGCAGTCTCAGGTGAGGTATCCTATATTCAGAGTGCTTGTAAATGAGTTGCAGCTCTGCTGCTCAGGGAAATGAGGTCACTACCAGTAGCTTGTGCTTCATGCTTCACCACACAGTGGCAGGCAGCAGCTGTGGGTAGTGGGGAGACTATCCTCAGGATGTATGAATATGCTGCATCCCCATTGATGTGGGCCATGGGGTCACTGCCAGTGGCTCATTTTTAGTCCCGGCAGCAGCAGCCAGCTACAGTGGGGTGGCAATTGCAGGTCGGGGGATATAGGTGGGGCTCCAGGCATGTGGAGATGCAGGGGCTGTTAGACCTCAAGGCAGAGTGCAGTCTGGGGTCTGCGCTCCCAAAATGGCACTGTGCTGTAGCTACTTAGGACTGCAGGGTGGGTGGTGTGTGGAACCCAGCATTAGCTCCCTCTCTGGAGCAATGCCATCTCAGTCTTCAGGCAGCTTTCTACATTAGTCCTTGGTTCCATGCAGAGTTAGAAGAGGCTCTTCCATGGCCAGGAATGCAGGAGTCTGAAGTGGGAATGTGGACTGCTAAGGGTCCCTCATTTTCCCTTTCCCTGCACTGAGGAGTCTTTGCAGGCTCCCAGCCATCCTGGCTGAGCAGGCTGTCTTGCTTTATCTCTTTTTTTTTTTTTTTTTTTTTTTGTGGAGTCTGGCTCTGTTGCCCAGGCTGGAGTACAGTGGCGTGACCTTAGCTCACTGCAACTTCCACCTCCCGGGTTCATGCCATTCTCCCGCCTCAGCCTCCCGAGTAGCTGGGACTACAGATGCCCGCTGCCATGCCCGGCTAATTTTTTGTATTTTTAGTGGAGACAGGGTTTCACTGTGTTAGCCAGGATGATCTCAATCTGACCTCATGATCCACCCGCCTCAGCCTCCCAAAGTGCTGGGATTACAGGTGTGAGCCACCACGCCTGGGCTTTTTCTCCTTAAGGTAAAGCCTGTGGTTATTGGTTTGAGACCTTTCTTCTTTTCTAATATAGATGCTTAGTGGTATAAATTGTTCTATAAGTAATACTTTAAAAGCATATTGATTTTGAAATGTTTTTATTTTGATTCAGTTCAAGATAGTTTAGTTTCCCTTTAGACTTTTTTTTCCTGAACCAATGAGATTTGAAGTATCTTCATTAGTTTCCAAATCCTTGTGGGTATTTTCTAGCAATATTCTTGTTCATGAATTTTAATTTGATTTAATAGTGGTCAGAGAATGTACTTTGTATGACTTGAATCCTTCTATTTTTAACTTTAGGTTTGGCGGTACATATGAAGGTTTTTTGTTGATGCTGTTGTTGTTTTTTGAGATGGAGTCTCACTCTGTCACCCAGTCTAGAGTGCAGTGGCACAATCATCTCAGCTCCATATGAAGGTTTTTTACACAAGTAAACTCATGTCACATGGGTTTGTTGTACAGATTATTTCATCACCCAGGAATTAAGCCCAGTACCCAATAATTATCTTTTCTGTTCCTCTCCCTCTTCCCACCTTCCACTCTCAAGGAGACCCCAGTGTGTTTTCTTCTTTCTGTCCGTGTGTTCTCATCATTTAGCTCCCACTTATAAGGGAAGAAATGTGGGATTTTGTTTTCTGTTTCTGAGTTAGTTTGCTGAGGATGATGGTCTGCAGCTCCATCCATGTTCCCATAAAAGACATGATCTTGTTCTTTTATGGTTGCATAGTATTCCATAGTATGTATATATACCGCATTTTCTTTTTTGTTGTTTTGAGACAGAGTTATGCTCTTGTTGCCCAGGCTGGAGTACAGTGGTGTGATCTCGGCTCACTGCAACCTCTGCCTCCTGGGTTCAAGCGATTCTCCTACCTCAGCCTCCTGAGTAGCTGGGATTATAGGCGCCTGCCACCATCCTGGCTAATTTTTGTATTTTTAATAGAGACGGGGTTTCACCATGCTGGCCAGGCTGGTCTTGAACTCCTGACCTCAGGTGATTCACCTGCCTCGGCCTCCCAAAGTGCTGGGATTTCACACATGAGCAACCATGCCAGGCCTGTACTACATTTTCTTTATCCAATCTGACATTGATAGGCATTTAGGTTGTGTATTAGTCTGCTCTCATTCTGCTATATAGAACATATCCAAAATTGGGTGATTTTTAAAGGAAAGAAGTTTAATTGACTCAGTTCCACATGGCTGTGGAGGCCTCAGGAAACTTACAATCATTGCAGAAGGGGAAGCAAACACATCCTTCCTCACATGGCGGCAGGGGAGAGAAGTGCAGCACGAAGAGGGGAAAACCTCTCATAAAACCATCAGATCTCATGAGAACTCACTATCACGAGAACAGCATGGGGTAACTGCCCCTATGGTTCAATTACCTCCCACCGGGCCCCTCCCACGACATGTGGGGATTTTGGGAACTGTAACCCAAAATGAGATTTGGGTGGGAACACAGCCAAACCATACCAGATTGATTCCATGTCTTTGCTATTGTGAATAGTGCTGTGGTGAACATTTGCGTGCACATGTCTTTATGGTAGAATGATTTATATTCCTCTGGGTATATACCCAGGAATGGGTCTACTGGGTCAAATGGTAGTTCCACTTTTAGCTCTTTGAGGAACCACCATACTGCTTTACACAATGGGTGAACTAATTTGCCCTCCCACCAACAGTGTATAAGTGTTGCCTTTTCTCTGTAACTTTGCCAGCATCTGATACTTTTTGACTTTTAATAATAGCCATTCTGACTGATGTAAGATGGTATCTCATTGTGGTTTTGATTTGCATTTCTCTAATGATCAGTGATAGTGAGCTTTCTTTCATATGCCACATGTATGTCCTCTTTTGAAGAGCATCTGTTCATATTCTTTGCCCACTTTTTAATGAGGTTATTTCTCTTGTAATTTAAGTTCTTTATAGAGGCTGGATATTTAGACCTTTGTCAGATGCACAGTTTGCAAATGTCTTCTCCTATTCTGTAAGTTAGCTGTTTGTTCTGTTTAGTTTCTTCTGCTGGGCAGAAGCCCTTAAGTTTAATTAATCCCACTTGACAACTTTTGCTTTTGTTGCAATTGCTTTTGTTTTTGTCATAAAATCTTTGCCCATTCCTGTGTCTGGGATGGTGTTGCCTAGGTTGCCTTCCAGGTTTTTTTTTTTTTTTTTTTTAAATAGTTTTGAGTTTTACATTAAAGTCTTTAGTTCATCTTGAGTTAATATTTGTATATGGTGTAAGGAAGGGGTCCAGCTTTGGTCTTCTGCATATGGCCAGCCAGTTATCCCAGCACCATTTATTGAATAGGGAGTCTTTTTCCCCATTGCTTGTTTTTGTCAGCTTTGTCAAAGATCAGGTGGTTGTAGGTGTGCGACCTTGTTTCTGGGCTTTCTATTCTGTTCCATTGATCTATGTGCTTTTTTTTTTTTTTTTGTACCAGCACCATGTTGTTTTGGTTACTATAGCCGTTTATTATAGTTTGAAGTTAGTGATGTGATTCCTCCAGGTTTGTTCTTTTTGCTTAGGATTGCCTTGGTTATTTGGGCTTTCTTTTGGTTTCATATGAATTTTAAAATGGTTTTTCCTAGTTCTGTAAAGAATGTTATTGGTAGTTTGATAGGAATGGCACTGAATCTGTAAGTTGCTTTGAGCAATCTGGCCATTTACATGATATTCTATCTATCTATGAGCATGGGATGTTTTTACATTCACCTGACTTCTATGAGCAGTGTTTTATAATTCTCATTGTAGAGACCTTTCAAACCTCCCTGGTTAGCTGTATTCCTAGGTATTTTATTTTTTGTGGCAATTGTGAGTGGAATTGCCTTTCTGGTTTGGTTCTTGGCTTGGCTTTTGTTGGTGTATAGGAATTCTAGTGATTTTTATACATTGATTTTTTTTTTTCTTTTGTATCCTGAAACTTTGAAGTCATTTATCAGCTAAAGGAGCTTTTGGGCTGAGATGATGGGGTTCTCTAGTTATTGAATCACGTTGTCTGCAACAGAGATAGTTTGACTTCCTCTCTTCCTATTTGGATGCCCTCTGTTACTTTCTCTAGCCTGATTGCTCTGACTAGGACTTCCAATACTATGTTGAATAGGAGGGTTGAAGGAGGGCATCCTTGTCTTGTGCAGGCTTTTAAGAGGAATGTTTCCAGCTTTTGTCTATTCAGTATAATATTGGCTGTGGGTTTTTCATAGATGGCTATTATTTTGAGGTATGCTCCTTGAATACCTGGTTTATTGAGAGTTTTTAATATGAAGAGGTGTCGAATTTTCTCAAAAGCCTTTTACGTGTCTATTGAGATAATCATGTGGGTTTTGTCATTAGTTCTATTTATGTGATGAGTCACATTCATTGATTTGTGCATTTTGAACCAAACTTGCATCCTGAGGATGAAGCCTATGTGATCATGATGTATTTGCTTTTTGATGTGCTGCTGGATTTGGTTTGCCTATTTCATTGAGGATTTTTGCATCAATGTTCATCAAGGATATTGGCCTGAAGTTTTCTTTCTTTGTTGTTGTGTCTGTGCCTGTTTTTGTATCAGGATGATGCTGGCCTCATAGAATGAGCGGGGGAAGAGAACCCCCTCCTGAATTTTTTGAAATAGTTTCTGTAGGAATGCTACCAGCTCTTCTTTCTACATCTGGTAGAATTCAGTTATGAGTCTATCAGGTCCTGGGCTTTGGTTGGTAGGCTATTTATTACTGATGCCATTTCAGAGCTCATGATTGGTCTGTTCAGGAAATCTGTTTCTTCCTGGTTCAGTCTTGGAGGCTGTATGTGTCCAGGAATGTATCCATTTCTTCCAGGTTTTCTAGTTTGTGTGTATAGAGGTGTTTATAGTAGTTTCTGATGGTTATTTCTATTTCTGTGAGGTCAGTGGTAACATTCCCTTCATCATTTCTAATTGCATTTATTCAGATCTCTCTTTATTAATATAGCAAGTGGTCTATCTGTCTTACTAACTTGTTAAAAAACCACCTCCTGGATTCATTAAATGATCTTTTGGATTTTTTTTTTTTTTTTTTTTTTTTTTTGGTATCTTGATTTCCTACAGTTCAGCTCTGATTTTGGTTGGTTCTTGTCTCCTGCTAGCTTTGGGGTTGATTTCTTCTTCTCTTAGTCTGTCAGTTGTAATGTTAGATTGTTAATTTGAGATGTTTCTAACTTTTTTTGTTTTTTTTTTTGAGACAGTTTCGTTCTTGTTGCCCAGGCTGGAGTGCAAACAGCATGATCTCGGCTCACTGCAACCTCTGCTTCCGGGGTTCAAGTGATTCTCCTACCTCAACCTCCCAAGTAGCTGGGATTACAGGCATGCCCCACCACACCCAGCTAATTTTGTATTTTTAGTAGAGACAGGGTTTCTCCACGTTGGTCAGGCTGGTCTGGAACTCCTGACCTTAGGTGATCTGCCTGCCTCAGCCTCCCAAAGTGCTGGGATTACAGGCGAGAGCCACCACGCCCAGTCATGTATATGTATTTCAAAATACATTGTACAGGATATATATGCACAATTTTTATTTGTCAATTTAAAAAAGAATGGAGACTTGAGGACATGGGGTGTTCTTAAAGAGGAGTGTGACACTCAGTGTTATTTTAGAAGAATCCTGTTTGGAGGCTGTGTGGAGAGCAGGTTGGAGTAGGGCAACTTTAAGAGGTTCCTGGTGACCTTGGCAAGTGCAGATTTGATGAAATGATGGGGCAGGGGCAGGGAAAGGCAATCCCAAATCTTGAACTTTCACATCATTGACTTTTTTTTTCTAATGTCTTGTGATCTTTTTCCTTTACCCACTTCACCATTATGTGAACTACCTCAGAATTGCTTATTTTAAATATCCTACTTTTTGACCATCATTTAAGAAAAAATATTTCCAACAAACCTACTGTAGCATCTCCACTTGAAAAAATCTTTACTCCCAAACACTGACCCGACCACTTTTCATACACGTCAAGCACCTGCCCACATCCAACTCTGGTTCTTGCTGCCTTCTTTGTTGAGCTTAATCTGTGCTCTTCCCCTAAACCTCTACCCAATGTACCCCCAATCCTCTTGCCATTTTCTCCTTTTATTGTGAATATTGTATATGTCATTCCCCCTTTCCATTGGTACCTTCTCACAGCATTTAAACTAAAGTCTCTCCTATCTTCAGCAATAGTCAGCCGGGTGTGGTGGTTCATGCCTGTAATCCTAGTGCTTTGGGAGGCTGACGCGGGAGGATTACTTGAGGCCAGGAGTTTGAGACCAGGCTGGGCAACATAGCAAGACCCTGCTTCTACAAAAGTGCTTAACTTATTTATATATTTTGGAGACAGAGTCTCACTCTGTTGCCCAGGCTGGAGTGCAGTGGTGCAGTCTTTGCTCTTTGCAGTCTCTGCCTCCCAGGTTCTGGTGATTATCTTGCCTCAGCCTCCTGAGTAGCTGGGACTACAGGCACACACCACCATGCCTGGCTAATTTATTTTTGTACTTTTACTAGAGATGGGGTTTTGCCATGTTGGTCAGGCTGGTCTTGAAATCCTAACCTCAAATGATCCTCCTGCCTCAGCCTCCCAACTTGCTGGAATTACAGGTGTGAGCCATTGCTCCTGGCTCAAAAACTTATTTGAATGTTGTAGTGGGTGCCTGTAGTTACAGATACTTGGGAGGCTGAGGTGGCAGACTCATTTGAGCCCAGGATTTGAGCCTGCAGTGAGCTGTGATTATGCCACTACACTCCAGCCTGGGTAACAGAGCGAGACTCCATCTCTAAAACAAAACACAACCATTACATAACCCCAGTCTTCCTTTCAGGCCATACTCCCCCTATCTCCCACCCTTCCTCCTTCCTTTCACAGCCCTGCTTCTCAAAAGAATTGTCAACCTTTGCTGCCTCAACTCTCTCTCTTTTTTTTTTTTTTTTTTTTGAGACAGTCTTGCTCTGTTGCCTAGGCCAGAGTACAGTGGTGCGATCTCCACTCACTGCAACCCTGCCTTCTGGGTTCAAGAGATTCTCCTGCTTCAGCCTCCCGTGTAGCTGGGACTAGAGGCACCTGCCACCATGCCCTGCTAATTTTTGTATTTTTAGTAGAGACGGGGTTTCACCGTATTGGCCAGGCTGGTCTTGAACTCCTGACCTAATGATTCACCCGCCTTGGCCTCCCAAAGTGCTGGGATTACAGGCATGAGCCACTGTGCCTCGTCTGCTGCCTCAACTCTTTACCTCCTCTGGACTCTTGTTTACGTAGAGACTGAAGTCGCCGATTACAATGACAAATAGTTGTTGAAGATGATTTAGGTGCTAAACTCTTCAACAAATAGGGTAAAATGTGTCAGTAGCTAAAAGGTCAGTAGTTGGGGACACTTTACAATCTTTAAGAGGAGGACCGTTCAATCATGATGAGTATTGGACAGCTCATTGACACCAGCGTGAAGATCTCAAAGCCAGATTTATATTGATTTAAGAAAACTAATGTGGGCCAGGGGCAGTGGCTCACGCCTGTAATCCCAGCACTTTGGGAAGGCAAGGCGTGTGGATCATGAGGTCAGGAGATCGAGACTACCCTGGCCAACACGGTGAAACCCCGTCTCTACTAAAAATATAAAAATTAGCTGTGTATGGTGGCATGCACCTGTAGTCCCAGCTACTCAGGAGGCTGAGGCAGAAGAGTCACTTGAATCCAGGAGGCAGAGGTTGCAGTGAGCCAAGATCATGCCACTGCACTCCAGGCTGGTGACAGAGCAAGACTCCATCTCCAAAACAAAACCCCAAACTAGTGTGATATTTCTTCTACGAGAGTTGTGGAGCAAACCATATGTATGCGTGCATATATGTGCATACTATCACTTCTATAACATTGTGTGTATATGTTGTAAGCATAAAACTATGTCTAGAAAAGAGTTCGCAAGTGTTAACAGTGATTACCACTAGGGCCTAGGATTTGAGTAATCTTTACTTTTTTTTTTTTTTTTTTTTTTTTTTTTTTAGAAAAAAGCTTCAATATTCTTTGAAAATGTATATCATTCTTGAATTCAGGAAGATGTAAAATGATTTTACATTTTTGGGGAAGCTTTTAATGGATTGTTTTAAAGTGACCCTAGTTCTTACCTTGCCTCCATTTTAAACTGCATGTCTAGTAAGAGGGAGAATAGAAATAAAGAAGGGTCAGTGGTTCATGCCTGTAATCCTAGCACTTTGGGAGGCTGAAGTGGGTGGATCATGGGGTCAAGAGATTGAGACCATCCTGGCCAACATTGTGAAACTCTCTACTAAAAAATTAAAAAGTTAGCCAGGCATGGTGGTGCGCGCCTGTAGTGCCAGCTACTCAGGAGGCTGAGGCAGGAGAATCGTGTGAACCCAGGAGGAGGAGGTTGTAGTGAGCTGAGATTGCACCACTGCACTCCTGCCTGGGTGACAGTGTGAGACTGTTTCAAAAAAAAAAAAAAAAAAAAAAAAAGGGTGATGGGAAGTGACTTAATCTTCACGTATGGTTGGATCCTTAGGTTCAAGCAGGTAGCTGAAAATCAATTGTAGGAAGACACATCACAGCTAGGCACAAACCCAAGTGCAGAGACCCCTCCTACTGCATGCAGTCAGAACATGAACCTGCTTTTAAGTTTTTGCTTCTCCTAGAAAAAGTGAGAATATTGCAATTTGTTGAATAGCAAAAATTAAACAATTGTAGCAATATGTCAGATAACTTAAGCTTCTCCAGCCAAAAAAAAAAAAAAAAAAATTGTAAAAGCAATGTCTAATTTGTTACATTGTCTTTACAAACCATTCATTAGAGTTTATGTCATGAGCTTGCATCTGTTATGGTCAGTTTAGTTAGATTGTGAATTATAGGCTTGAAATAGAGATGTATTCTTTTAATTGCTGGAATCCAGCACTTGACTTTTCTCATGCTGAAAGATGATTTTTCCTTATTTAGAAAATTTCCTCAGGCCTTTGCTAAAATATTTTTAAAGCTTTGGTCCTTTAATAAAGAATAAAGAAAAGAGGCCAGGTGCAGTGGCTCATGCCTGTAATCTTGGTGCTTTGGGAGGCCAAGGCAGGAGGATTGCTTGAGGCCAGGAGTTTGAGACCAGCCTGGGTAACATAGTGAGAGTCTGTCTCTACAAAAATTTTAAAAATTAGCTGGGCATGGTGGTGCATGCTACTGGAGGCTTAGTGGGAGAATTGCTCAAGTCTGGGAGTTTAAGACTGAAGTTAGCTGCAATTGTACCACTGTACCCCAGCCTGGGTGACAGAGTGAGACACTGTCTCAAAAAAAAAAAAAAAAAAAAAAGACTGAGAAGAACACTATTAAATCATATATAGAAAACAATTAGCATACATATTCTCCTATGAGTGTTATTTCAGGAAGACAAACTTAAAATAGAAATGTACAGTCTTCCATTCACATAATGAATATTTGAGCACCAATTTTGTTTCCAGCATCAAGTTGGGAACTGGGAATAATACCATGCTGAATAAGACATCAGTTCTTGTCTTGAGAAAATCTTAGTCTAGTGGAGGTCAGAATGGTCAGTAGGCAGTTACTTATAGAGTAGTACCTGCTTCAACTGGGAATTCACAGGGTGCTTCCATGAGCACAGAGGGGCTCCCACACCAGTATTTGAGGGTAAGGAAGACAACTGGGAAAAGTTCAATAGAACTTCTTTAATTTATGCATAACCTTAGTATAAAATTTAAATCCTTACTTTGACCTTTACTGGCAATATTTTAAGTAAGTTGCTACCAGGTCGTGCCACTTAAGTAAGATATGGTGGGTGGCATTTATTATACCTACTGTGACTTGCATGGACACTGTTGAACCTTTACATGTGGTATCTGGAGAATACATAGGAATCAGGACAAAGGGGTGGGGAGAGAGCAAGGACAAAAGAAGGAATGATATGAGAAATAGTGCTGAGTGACCACACTTATCACTAGACAGCACTGAATATGGTGCTTATTTTTTCTTTTTCTTTTTTTTTTTTTTTTTTTGCAGATGAAGTCTCATTCTGTCACCCAGGCTGGAGTGCAATGGTGTGATCTTGGCTCACTGCAACCTCCGCCTCCCAGGTTCAAGCGATTCTCCTGACTCAGCCTCCTGAGTAGCTGGGATTACAGGCACGTGCCACCATGCCTGGCTAATTTTTGTATTTTTAGTAGAGATGGGGTTTCACTGTGTTAGTCAGGATGGTCTCAAATCTCCTAACCTTGTCATCCACCTGCCTTGGCCTCCCAAAGTGCTAGGATTACAGGCATGAGCCACTGTACCCGGCCAGTGCTGAACTTTTCATAATAAACTATAGGTGTATGGTTAGGCTAGCATAAATGGTTTCTAGTGAGTTTTTGCTCGGAATACCATCTATTCTTCAGAGTAGCTACGAGGGCAAGGAAGGTTAAGGTGCTTGATACCACACAGTATATTTTTTTTATCCATAACACTTCAAACATTTTAATTGGAAATCATTTCAAACTTACAAATAGGGTTACAATGATAATACAAATAATCTTTGCTTCATTGTCTTATTTCTCTCACATTCTCCCTCACACATGTGTGCACGTGCCTGGGCAATTTTGTTTCTGAATCATTTAAGAATAATTTGCGTACATCGGCCGGGCACGGTGGCTCACGCCTGTAATCCTAGCACTTTGGGAGGCTGAGACGGGTGGATCACGAGGTCAGGAGATCAAGACCATTCTGGCTAACAGAGTGAAATCCCGTCTCTACTAAAAATACAAAAAAAAAAAAAAACAGCCGGGCATGGTGGCGGGCACCTGTAGTCCCAGCTACTCAGGAGGCTGAGGCAGGAGAATGGCGTGAACCCAGGAGGCAGAGCTTGTAGTGAGCTGAGATCATGCCACTGCACTCCGGCCTGGGCGACAGAGCGAGACTCCTCTCAAAAAAGAATAAGTTGCATATATTGTAGTCTCTATTCCTAAATACACCAGTGTATACTTTTGTAGAAGATACTTTTACATAAACGCAGTAACTAATTTCAGTAATTTAATATTGATATAATATTCTTTTCTAAGCTACTATGCGTACACCAATTTTGTCAGTTAATTCAATGTCCTTTATAGCAGTGGTCCCCAACCTCTTTGGCACCAGGGACTGGTTTTGTGGAAGACAATTTCCCACGGACCAGGGTTGAAAGGGGACGGATGGTTTTGGGATGATTCAAATGCATTGTTTATTGTGCACTTTATTTCTATTATTACATTGTAATATATAACGAAATAATTATATAATTCACCATAATGTAGACTTAGAGGGAGCTCTGAGCTTGTTTTCCTGCAACTAGACGGTCCCATCTGGGGGTTATAGGAGACAGTGACAGATCATCAGGCATTAATTAGATTCTCTTAAGGAGTGCGCAACCTAGATCCCTTGCATGTGCAGTTCACAATAAGGTTTGCACTCCTATGAGAATCTAATGCCACGGCTGATCTGACAGGAGGCAGAGCTCAGGCGGTAATGGGAGATATGGGGAATGGCTGTAAATACAGATGAAGTTTTGCTTGGTCACCAGCTGCTCACCTCCTGCTGTGTGGCCTGGTTTCTAATGCCCAGGAGGCTGGGGACCACCTGCTTTACATTTTCTTCTCTGACACAGAATCTAGTCTAAGATTAGGTACTACATTTAGTTAACATGTCTACTTAGACTCCTTTAATTTGGAACATTGCCACATCTTTTTTTTTTTTGACATTGACAGTTTTAAAGAGTCCCTTTTATTGTTCATAGTACTTTAATACTAGATAACCTCTTAGTACCTGGCACAGGGTCAGCACTTAATTATTGCTTGATCTTGAAGACAGATATGCCTCCAAACAGGAAAGCAAAAGGATTGGTAAATGTTCATTTGGGCTGTAAGCACTGTTAAGAGCTGCCTACTTTGCCTTAACTAGTAAAGCATATCTCATGTAATCATTTTTCAGAATTAAATATTATTTTAACATAAGGGTATTCAGCTCTATTTTACATTGTTGCCTACTCACTACAACATTTCACTGATTTAGTTATACAGTTCTCTGCTTTGGAATTTTAACTTTATTTGGAATTTTAAAAAAGTCCTTGTCATACCTAGCCATGTCTCCTGTTTTGCAAGTGAAGCAACCAAACAAAATCACAAACAAAGAATAGCACTTCTGGGTGAAATTTAACCTTTTGATCAGGAGATTATATAATAGACGTTTCACAATTTAGGTGAGAATTCCAGTCTTATGGCCAAAACATAACATTATGGGGAAAATGGGCATCAAGTACATATTAGAAAATTACTGTTTATGATTTTGCACAGTAAATAAGACTACAAAACACACAGACTACACAAATCTCAGTGAAGTGCAGAATTATGTTAAATTCTAGGTTGAGGACCTTACACATTTGACACTAATCCTATCTCGGTGCTCATAGCACAGAGTCTGTCAACACCTGATTGTCTTCCGTACGGATGCAGATTTTCTGATCTTCTTTTCTGTGTAAATCTTACCACTTTACTGCAAACAGATGGCAGGAATGTTTTACACAGTACCTTTCAGAGTGCAGTGTACATGGCTGCCGTTGAACCAATACTGATAAAATGTTCTGCCAGAAGTAGGAATTGATACAAGTGTTGCAACTCAGACAAACCTGAGCCCCTAGTCCCAAGTCCCCTACTTACCTGGCAGTGTGGCCTTGAGTGTGCTAAGCTCTATTTTTCTCATCCATAAAATGGGAATACTGGTAGTTTCTGCCACGAAAAGGCAGTGTGAGGTTGGTATAAAAGCTTTGAAATTCAATACAAGGCTCACGAGATGGGTCTAGTTTGGGCAACATTTCAATTCTACATTTCGGTGTTCAGCATATTCACATGCTTTTAAGTTGTTGATGAGTTTCCAACTATGTATATCTCATCATTCATGAGCTGCTCAATTAAAGTCTGAGCCATCCATAAAGATGGCAAGCTGAAATAAAGCCACCTTTGAAGCACCCAAAATCACAAATGGGGCCTTGCCAAGGTTAAGTCATGATTCTGCAGGTAAACTATGCACCGCCACAGTATACAGGGACCCCAAGCTGGCTGGTGTGAAAGTCATCCTTCTAGAATAGAAATGGAATCTCAGTGCTGTAAGCCCTACACAAATCACTTGGGGTATCTCTTTAAAATGAAGATTCTGAGTTAGTAGGTCTGGAGTGCGGGCTGAGATTCTGCATTTGTAGAATGTGTTTGGTGAAATATTTTGATATCATTCTAAAGACCAATGAAAAATACACTGAAACTTTATTTAAAAAGTCAGGGTATATAGAAAACAAAAGGCATGTTTGCAAAATCATTTATTTACATTTTAAGCTCACATTAAAATCTTTCTAGGATAGAATGGCTAAGATGAAATATACAAAGCTGATATAAACACATAACTCATTAATCTTTATCTGAACAGAAATATAGAGATGGCTTTAGATAATCTGTTTTCTTCACAAAACCAATGTTCCCTTAAGTCATGCCATGATAATGTCTCCCCATTAAGAACTTGTATTGTCCAAAACAGCTGAGAAGCAAAAAGCTAACTTTGATTTGTTAAACAGCTATTCATATGCCACAAAGCCAAAACTACTTGACAGTACTGACAGGTCCAAATAAGTCCAAACATGATGATTTTTAAATGAGTGCTTTGGTTAATTAGGCTTTGACTTGGTTTTTGGCATTACTTGTATAATTATATCATTCCAATGCATCATTACAGGTAATCCATTCAAAACATGACTTGCTTAATACTATCACAAAGCACTTAGCCTTGCCTTGATTGGAAATACCTTTAAGATGCTGACAATAGCAACCATTTCTCTTTTCCTTCACTCAGCAAAAAAAGAAATCACATAAATCACAAAATAAAAAATTCATTTCTCACATGTTAAAAAAGCAAAGTCTGCCATAAACCTTTATACTTGAGAGAAGAAAGTTTCTCATAATATCTGCCCTGGGTATTAGTGCATTATTAAAATACTAGGCCTGTAATATCGCTTCCTATGCCTTGAAAGTCTATGACTTCATGATCTACTTATGTAAAATATGCAATGCATTGAAGTTTCTGGGAAGAATTCACATTTAAATCAGTTTTAAAACTCTGGATTTAGTAAGAATTTTAGAAAAATAAATAAAACACTGTGGTTCTACCTCTCCCCTTCTACTCTCCCTTCACAAATCTGAGCTTAAGTGCAGGCTTCTAAAGAACACATGAGAGCAAGATAGGATGAGAAGTGGGTTTTACTATCCACATTTTCCTTTTCTTAGTGTAACGTATTATCACAAAGGCAAACTTGATTCCCTTTCCTTGAAACGAAGATCCCATCTTCTAAGACGATCTTAAATAATTATTCTTAAATAAAAAAGCTTAAAAATCAGTGCTTTTAATAAGCAACTAAATGCCTATAATACATACAACTTAATATTTTGAAGAGTGCTATTGTAAAGTTTGAAACAACATCTAAACGTAATTTTAGGTTTACATTTAATTCTTTAAAAGGTCTTTTAAAAGCTATAACCTGTATTACAAATTGCCAACTAAATTATAAATTGCCACTCACCTTCTCAAAAATTGTTGCACAAATGTATACATTTAAGGTATCTGTATGGGAAAAACCTCAATATGAGAAATATCAATCTCATAAGTGGGGTAAAATGAGAAATTAAGCACCTAGATGTTGGTTAAATTCACTTTCATTTGAGCAGCATTTTGATTTTGAATAGAGATTCTAAATGTCGTCTAAACTTTCCAGAAAGTCATATTTACATTCATTGTACATTTTATATACACATAAATACAAATTTATAGGAAATACACAAATTAACCTACACCTCTTATCATGTAAAAGACAAAAATTAAAAATACAACAACTGTGATCACATGCTAAGGCCAGCTATCTGGGAAATATTATTGTTCAGTTCCGACAGCAATAACCTTGAGTAACTTGGTGCATATCACAAATACACTACAGGTACTTAGTTCATGTCTGTCCTTAGCCTAGGCCAATCCCTAGTTTTAAGTGAAACAATTTTCTGTGAAAGCTAATGCCATACAAGTAGTTAAACACCTACTAGAAATGTTTGCCCGGCAGAAGAAAGATCTAAAGAAGGCATGATAGCAGATGTCAAATATTTTGAAGTATAATAATAGGGAAGGATTAAAATTAACTCTATATCCAAGGGGAAGTCAGGGCTTTCTGACAAGAGCTGTGCAAAAATTCAAAGGTCTGCTTCATCAGTGTGAACTCCCAGTCCCACAAAAAACAGTGCCTTGTCAAGGCTCTTGTAGTGAGGCCTCCTGGGTTGACTGGTGAGACTCATAAGCCCCAAGAAACCCTGAAATTCCCTGATGGAAATTATTTTGTTGAGATTGAGTTTCTGACACGATGACCTCTTGGGCAGTTTGCTTTCTCTTGTGTTCCTGCCCATAAAGCAGTGCTTGATTTTGCTGTTACACCTTTTGTAAATAGATGGGCTTGGCCCTCCAGCAATATATCAAAGCGAACTTTTCGGATTATTGTCTCATGAAAACAAGCAGGTTGTTGTGATGAGCTTGGATAGTGCCCTGCACCTAGTAAGTATTCCACCAACTGCTGGCAGAAGTGGCTAGAAGCAGAGATTATAATTGGAAGGAAAAAAAGGTTACCGAATCTAAAATGTGTAACTGTTCTATAAAGTTTTGATCTTGAGCATGAGTGGAAAGTCCTATTTGGCACTCCTTGACCTCAGGTGGCATGCCAATGATTATCACAGTAAGAAATTCTTAGAATCAGATTTGAGGTATAGAAGGAATAAGAAACACAGAAAATTTTGACCTATAGTAAATAAACTCTTCTGTAAGTCAGGTTTTTAACCCTAAAATCAAGGCCTTTTTTCTCCCAGAATATTAAATTTACTAAAAACGTAGAAATAAAAATTCTACTATGGCTGTAAATATATAAGACAAATAAATGAGGTCACACGGTTTATACATTTCAGATTCTTAGAGAGGCCCTATAGTAGTTCAGGAAGACAGTTTACAGTATTGTTCCCTGAGTTCTTGAGGCAACCTCAAGTTCATGAACTGCAAGACTCGAGAGACAGAAAACCTACATGGTCTGCTTATCCCTCTTTTCTAAGAGTAGCTATTTACTCCAAAGTGGTTTGTTCAGTGCTTTCCCTATAGTTCAACTGCTTTAATTATGTGGCTTTATCCATTTCTTAGAAGACCAGCTCCCCAAATGAAACCTCTAAGAGAAAGAAGAAAAGGCTGTTTAAAGCAAGTAAGCTTTAACATTAGTTAAGAGTGCAATTGAGTAAATCAGTTCTAAATCTATAATACAAAAAGAGTGGTAATACCGCCACAGGTGTTAGAAGGTTAGAATTCTACAGATTTGGGTTTGTCTGACCTCAGTGGTTAACAAGTCCTGCCTCCTAACCAAACAATTACACTCTACCAATTAATTGTCTACCAATTAAAATAACCAAAACTATTACAATAACTTTCCAGTATTTAAATATGTAAGAACACCTACATTTGGTTTTAAAATACAGTTTATAACAACCATTCTCATCAGATCTCAAACTTCAAATATCTAGACTTTACGCATAGATTCATAATAATGATTTAAAAAAAAAAAACCCCAAACCACAAAAACCCATTCAAAACTGGTATTTTTTAGGTTCTTGAATTGTTTTCATACATCCACATTCTTGGTGGCTATTAGAATTTTAAAATAAACTCAAATCTTGGGAATAATTTAAGTAGTGAAATATGTGAGTATTTTCAAACTCCCGTGTCTATTTAGAAAAACTAATTATGATAAATGGAAACTCCAGTTCTGTTGCTTAATTTTAACTTTAAGCCAATAAAGGTTAAAAAAAGTTGAGAACCTACTGAAATGTTCCATCTATTTCAGTAAAGTGCACAAATATGAGTGTACCCTTTGGTTTGGCTATGACCTCAAAGGAGGTGTAGAAGTCAGTGGCGCTGGTGTCAGATTCCTAACTATATTACTGAGGCTGGCAATCTTCTCCTCCAGGAGGTAATTTTTCTTCTCTGCTGTTTTCTGTCGCTGTTCAGTCATTTCCAGAGCTTTCAACAACTGGGCATTTTCAACATACAAGTCCTTCACCATTGCGTCTGCCTTAGTGTTCTTGCAGAGCTAGAAACAGAACCAGAAACATCTTGACTCCATTTCTGTAACTCTTCTTAAACCTTCAGTTTAAGGTCGGACATAAGGACTGTTGTTTTATAAAGGCAAATCACTTCTTCTAATTATTTTATTTTACAATATAGCTTCAACATCAGACTTGGCATCACGGATACCATTGGAGCAAATCCACTTTTTCCAAGCTATTTCTTTGCATAAGATGTTGATGTAGGTTACTAATAGAACAGATTGATACTAGAGGGCACCAAAACAAAAGGTTTTTTTCTACCTAAATAGGCATTATTTCTTTATTTATTCTTTAAAAACATAAAATACTTTTAAAACTTAAATTCCTGAGGTGTCAGGTGTGGACTGTTTAACTCTGCTTGTAACAGATGCTTGAACTTCCCATTCATAACTACAACTCACTGATTATCTAAAAATATAGCTCACGTATTATAACAGAGATAAGATTTGGGCAGTTACTTTTACTGAAATGTCTTTGTTTTGTTTTGTTTTGCATGGGGCTTTGTCTAGTCTAATCTTTATAGTTAGAATATACGGTCTAGGCTGGGGTGGGAAAACTTGTTAGCAGCCTTGGGATACTTTCATTGTTGTTCTGGTTAATATTTTCCATACCCCCTTCCCATGTTACCTTTTAAGTGTTCATTTTACACCCAATTTCAAATAGGGCATCTAAAAGTATAAAGGTTTATGAGAATAAAGAGTAATTAAAGAGTAACTTAACAACCTATTAGGGCAGGGAGAAGGATGACAGCACTCTCAAGCTCAGAACCTAGATGTTTGGCAGGCATCACAGAACATTTCAGAAACTATTCTCTGTTGAACTTCCCAAATACGACTTTTTTTTTTTTCCTTCCTTCCTCCTTTCCTTTCCTTAAAAAAACACTTCGATATTTCTTCATCACCAATAGAATAAAAATCAGGCTCCGTGGCTCAGCACTGGAGGCCTAGTGTCCTGTTCCCCTTCCTCTCCAGTCTCTCCTCCTGCCTCTCCCAGGACAGTGTGAACTGGCAATGCTGAAGTGTTTATATGTGTCCACACCCCACATGTGGTCATAACTCCATGACGTTCCCACAGCCTAGGATGCCCTTCCCCACACTTTCTTAACTGGGTGAAATCTTAACTCTCAAGATGCAGATTACGAGGTCTTTAGGAAGCTTTCTTTAAACTCCCGGGTTGGATCAAATATCTCTTCTCTTGTGTTCCCCTTTACTGAAAACAGGACGGATCCCACTTACTTCTGAACCTACCATGTGGCCAAATGTTTGGCACCTTCTAAGTGCATTCTATATGGGCAGCGACTGTTGTATCCATGTGCCCACGGCAGGACCTGGCCCACAGTAACTATGTGCTGAATGCTTGAATACGTAAAGAACTGAATGGATAAATGCTTACTAAATGGGACTTTTTCTTCCCTGTGTATTAAGACACAGAACAACAGAAAGTTCCTGTCTACAGCTGAATTCAGACCCTCTCTTGGGGTTATTCTTAGGTTTTAAGTATCTAAAGAACTAGGTTGGGCAATTTCTGCTCCCCACCCAACATGTTCATCTCAATTTCCAGAGAGGCTATAACACTGTCCCAGAGGGTAGTACTTTCTGCTTGTCTCTTCAGTGGAGGCGCAACTAATTTCTAAACACCAAAGCCACATCTGCCACCAGCAGGTGAAAAGGAGCAGGCTGTTTAGTGGTCCTGGAATCTGGGGTCTAGACTCTAATTCAAACTACATCTTTTTGGAGTTGCTGTAGCAATAAGATACTTTTTGAGGTTTTCATAAGCTGTTGGGAACAGGAAAGCTAAAGTTCCACTGATTACCCCCATATATATATATTTTTAAACCAATATCATTTTTCAATTTAAACAGGAGTATTTCCTGTCTCAGGCAGAGAAAAATCTATTGATTCACATGGACCTAAAGCATGTGAATGGATATGCTTTAGGTCCATGTGAATCAATATGTATTTTTTGATCTTTAAAATCTTAGGTCCATGTGAATCATGTTAGCAAAGATTTACACTTTTAAATTGTGGACAAACATGCCTTAAACAGAGCTTTGGAAAAAATACACAGTTCATATTTTTGGGGCGGTATGAGGGACAGGAAATCCTAAGTTCTTGTAGACATTTATAATAGAATTTGCCTTTATTAGACAACGTAAGTTAATGAGTTAATGGCAATAAAGGGATGTAAAGCTGGCGTTAAAGCTGGAATGTGAGGTGGGTGAACAGAGATGACCAGGGAGGCTCACTTGTTCTTTGAGCTGATTCACTTTCTCTTGAAGAAGCCTTTTCACTAGTTTCAGTTTCTGTTCAACTTCTATCATTCGTTCTTCCATGACAGTTACCAGTTGTTCCTGGTTTCCCTGAAGGGAAGAAAAGTATATTATTCGAAAATCATGTCACACTGAAAACAAAACACTGGTTTATTTTTCCCACAAGATGCCTAAAGAAAGGACAGCAAATGTTTTGCCTTTGTAACAGGAAGGATGGATTTCTCATGAAATGAGAGTTTTGAGCCCTGCGTGGATTGCACAGGTCAGAAAAGTAACCCTATCAGAGAAAGAATCAGATTTAAAAAACAGAATCTTACCTGTGTTACCATCATCCCCCTGATATAAAGCAAAATTCTTAAAATCCAGAATTTAATACCTGTGTGTACTTCTAGTAAAATGGAAATCCAAAGTAACTTAAAAGACAGTTATCAACTTCCTATCTGTGATTTGGGACTTTGCAATGTTGTGGGCCTCTCAACACCAAAACAACCACAGGATAGATTCAGGGTTTCCCAACATTTCCAATAGCTTGCAATATGCATGTCTATTTTTCCTTTGATGTGGCTGATAACTGCGAGGGTGGTTTTCTTTCTTCATAATAATCAGCCTCTTCCTGCCAATTTTTCTAGTCATCTGTTTCCCACTTGTAAACGTGAAGCACACACCTGGATTGGAGGATGAGTTTACTGCCAGAGCAGATTGAAAATTAAAAATCTCCTCACACAACAGTGATGGGTTCAGGAGTAAGTGGGTTTTGGAGAGGAGAGAGACCTAGAATGCAACCCCCATCCCTCTGCAGTCCACCCAAATGTCCCCATAAGGAATTTCAGATTTCATAAAGGTGTTAACAGCTGATGGTAGTTAAGAAATACTTTAAAAGACATGCAGAATGACCAAACATGAGTCAAAGGCCACCATCTGTTTGGATACTAAGTAATAACACTTAATCATAAAAGAAACCCTAAATCATTGTAGTAACTATCCTGAGGATAAAAACTGTAACAGGCAAAGGTCTGATGCAGGAAGTAAGTTACAAAACATTGGGCCTGGAGGACGTCTAGCTTTTAAAAAGGCCTATATTTAAAAAAATAGCTTTTTAAATTTCAAACATATAAATATAAAATGCCTGATGTCTATATGCCCAACAACAAAGCAAAACAAAAAAAAAGAGATAATTCAAAGAAGAGCTGGCAAGAGTAGAAAAACAGGAAAAACAAAGGCAGTCATATACTTAAAATTTATTTTATTGTTTCATCAAAAATTTCCTGTCAAAAAGATTTATACATTTTATACAAAACAGTATAAATACCTCTGATTTTCTTCAAATTCCATATATAAAAGTAGTACCTTTTGTTAAAAATAGTTACAACATATGGAATGAGAAAATATATAGACTACATCCTTTCAAGAATCTTAAATCCACACTCTTTAAAGGGTATAAATAAAATGATTTGTAACAAGTTGATGTTTGTGAATTTGATTCACAAGATCTGTCATTTCTACATAAATAAGAGACATAATACTGCAAAGGTTTAACAGTAAAAATAATAATTTAAAAGAGCACTTAATTCCAACACAGCTTATGTCTCTGTGTGTGGTGTGTGTGCATGGGTGGGTGTGTGCATCTGTCTGCCATGGTAAGAAATGCCATCGATAGCAGCCCAGTTTTCACAGGTGCCCAATCCTTCTGTAGGAATCTGCATGCACTGCTCGCTGCTCCGGTAGCAAGGCCTAGAGAAAGAAGGCAAGTGGTACACTTCACCCTCATGTCAGGAGGAGTTTTTAGGGGGAGTCTAAATTCACACATTTCTAATGCAAACAATTGTTAAAAGCATACACATTAACACTACACAGGCAAGCAAAGCAACACAAAATGCAGAAGAGATCATCACATCACTCCACACACAGAAACGTGCAGATTTAACAATATTCTGTATTCTTAAAATTAGTGTCAGCTCAGCAGCGGGAAGTGAGCCTGCAGTAGCATTCTGGTGAGAGTAATAAGCAGTCCACCCTGTCATCTGGTTGGAGGATTTTTTTTTCTTTCAAAAATCTTAGTGTTTGTCTAATCCTGAAGGAATTGGAGGAAAAGGATATTTTTTTTAACATTGGTGGGTGGATTGGAAACAGCAGGCTTTGAAAATAGTGTGTACGAGAGCAATGAGTAAAATCCTGGAGGATCATTTGGTCAGAAGATCCACTAAAAACCGAGATCAAAGTTTTGTAATTCAATTATATACTGGAGAGTTAAAGCATCTAACACTCTACCATCACAATTTAAGAACTTTAATATTGGGAAGTTGAAGAAGTGTGTATAAAGCTTCCAAAAACAGATTTTAAAGCTCATAAGACAAAGACCTTCTGAAGTTTATTAGAAATACAGCATAGGTATGGATGTAGAGGGAAAAGTTTATTAGAACTGACAAGTGGTAGGAGTACTTAGTAATTAAGCATAGATGGATACTAGTAGAAGAAACAGAACTGTTCCTATGTAGAGTTCCAGGGCTAATGTGACTTTGCAAAGTCACGCTGAGGGGATGCAAATAAGAGATGGGAAATTCCTTATCAAGCAAGGTATCTGAGAGGCAAGGTATCTGAACACACAAGCACATGCAAACCAGAAAGCATTAACGTAGAATTCCACAAAGAAGGACATTCTGTTTTATTGCTAATTCTGAATTAACTAAATGGGCAAGCCCCAAGAGTTAAGAAACTTCTGAGAAAGGATGATGAATGAGGCACTACAGAGAGATAACTATGAATACTTGAAAATCTAAGTAATATAAGATTGGATGTGGTGGTGAGCTGGGATCATGCTAATACAAACAATGAGAAGACTTTTACTTTTTTTTTTTTTTTTTTTTTTTTGAGACGGAGTCTCGCTCTGTCGCCCAGGCTGGAGTGCAGTGGCCGGATCTCAGCTCACTGCAAGCTCCGCCTCCCGGGTTCACGCCATTCTCCTGCCTCAGCCTCCCGTGTGGCTGGGACTACAGGCGCCCGCCACCGCGCCCGGCTAATTTTTGTATTTTTTAGTAGAGACGGGGTTTCACCGTGTTAGTCAGGATGGTCTCGATCTCCTGACCTCGTGATCCGCCCATCTCGGCCTCCCAAAGTGCTGGGATTACAGGCGTGAGCCACCGCGCCCAGCCTTGACTTTTACTTTCTTAAATAGTTTTATGAACTATGTCAACTAGAAAGATGTCACTGACTACATACTCTATTTGTTGTGAAAAGTCCTCACTTGTGATTTTCATGGGATGCTGCAGGGCTCTCGCACAGGGAAGCTCAGTATACTTTGTTAGTAGCGCATATCCTAGCCACATTTAAATTTTGTAATATTTTTGGCATGGGATGGGAACCTTAAACATTGTACACTATGTTTAAGTGATCCTGATACTTCATTGTCTATTACAAATGGGCAAAGGAGACCCAGAACACTAAATGACTCAGTTTATAAAAGCTGAGAATTCAAAAGTAGCACTGCACAGCCCAAAAAACAGCACTGCAGTTCTGTGGATTTGTCATACAGGTAAAATATAACTCTCTGAAAGAAGATTTAGGGTTGTGATTTTGTTTTGTTTTTTAAATTTAAGAGATGGCGTCTCGGTATGATGCCCAGGCTGGAGGACAGTGGCTATTCACAGGCATGATCGTAGCTCACTGCAGCCTTAAACCTCTGGCCTCAAGCGATCCTCCCGTCTCAGCCTCCCAAGTAGCTGGGACTACAGGTGTGTGCCATCAGATTTAGGTTCTTTCTCTCCATCTTTGAACTGGTATAACTTTCAAATAAACAGGTAAAATTAACAGGTGATTAACAGGTGATCTACTACTAGAGAAGAGAGCGCTTCACACCTGTGGTGTATTGGTTTCGGAGGTCCTGTTTTCAAGTTCCTCCTGCAGGTGCTGGTTTATCCTTTCTGCCTGCAGCAGCTGGTGTTGAAGCTGCAGAAACTGCTCCCTGGGTACCATCGGACAGGCTTGCTGCTGGAGCAGCTGCAAATCCCAAGCATGAGGGGACGGGCTAGGCATCGCAGTGAACCTCAGGTGCTGCATCTGAAGGACAAGGGCAAAATCCTGGTCAGTTGAGTCCCTTCAATCCCAGAGCTGCCCTTGATGGTGTCAGGCAGTGAGGAATGAAGACTATGAATTCATTAATAACCTCAGATCCACTGAAACTTGGAAATAGGACAGTATATGGGCCTGAGGAAATGAGAAAAGCTATTTCACTTAGCAGAGAATATGCTTAATAAGTAGCTTTTCTTAAAAGTTTTAGGCTTAAAAAAAAAAAGCCCTTCCCAACTCTGGAGTGATATTAAGGGCATGATGTACATAATGCATCTGAATTCTATTTCATTCTTTCTTACACTGGAAAAATTACCTCCCCCCTTTTAAAAACTGGGGTTGGAGAAAGTGGTTATGCTTTAGGGTTTTACCACTTTACTTACCATTCATAAAGATTCTTAAATGTTCATTGACTACATTTTTTTCCAACCCCAAGTTAGCGATTTTTTTGAAGAACCTCATCTTGCATCTAAAATTATTTTAACCTACCTTTAGTTTATCAATATGTAGTTATACCCTTAGATTAAACAGCACAAGACAGACAATTCTGGGGCATAAAGCAATAATATCCTAGAACATCTGGGAACTGGAGAACATGGAATGGAAGAATTCAAGACAATGAGGAAATGTGTACCAACATGCCAGTCAAAGTGGGGGAGAGGAAAGGGAGGAGGATGCACGGCATTTTGGCCAGTGAGGCAGGCCACCTCACATCTATAAATATGCAGAGCATGCAACAAACATGACCAAGTACTAAATTCAAGAAGCGGCACCTCCAGGCTTGTGAGAAAGGTGGAAAAGAACCTCTAAGACTCGGCTATAACTAAATGTTACCATGAAATGTCAGAGCCACTATCCATTTCCTTATATCTAAATTTCTAGGTGGGGACAGGGGCACTGCCCACTTTGAGATACTTCTAGTTGTAGATTCAGAAAACCACTTTATTTTTATGATTAAAATTATGGAGAATTATCCCATAATTTTATATCAGTGGGATAATTTTCTTCATAATGCTTTAAATACTGAGGAAAAGTTTGATGTAAACAGACATACCATTAAAACAAAATGAATACTGGCTCTTAGCTTAAGTACTTATTAACTGTTATAATCAATAGAAATGATAACATGAGCAAGGGGTTTAATGAGATGGCTCCATGCTATGAAAGTTCATTGTAAGAGAATGTTCTACCTTCACACACTATCTCAGGCAGAGAACTGCACCCTTCTCTGCTACTTCCAACCACTGAGTTCTAGGTACAGGTTAGCCACAGACAAAACAAAAAGAAGAGAAAATTACAGGAGTTATAAAAAAAGTATGAGTTATAAAAAGAGAAAGAACAGTACTAATTAGGTCTATTATACATGAATAAGAGCATATGAAAGACCAACATTTACATTTTTCTGTATATAAATTTTACAGACATTAAAATGTCCTACAATTCTAATTCTGCAAGTGCATCTTCACTTACTATATCCTATTTGTGCCCCTCCCAATATAATGATGTAGAAGATTCCAGGTCTGGGCCAGGTGCAGTGGTCCACACCTGTAATCCCAACACTTTGGGAGGCCGAGGTGGGTGGATCACTTGAGGTCAGGAGTTCAAGACCAGCCTGGCCAACATGGTGAAACCCCATCTCTACTAAAAGTACGAAAATTAGCCAGGCGTGGTGGCACATTGCCTTTGGTCCCAGCTACTCGGGAGGCTGAGAAAGGAGAATTGCTTGAACCTGGGAGGCGGAGATTGCAGTGAGCCAAGATCACACCAATGTACTTCAGCCTGGGTGACAGAGTGAGATTCCCTCAAAAAAAAAAAAAAAAAAAAAAAATGCCGGGTGTGGTGGCTCATGCCTGTAATCCCAGGACTTTGCGGGGCCAAGGTGGGTGGATCATGAGGTCAGGAGATGGAGACCATCCTGGCAACTTCGTAAAACCCTGTCTCTACTAAAAATACAACTGGGAATGGTGGTGGGCGCCTATAATCCCAGCTACTTGGGAGGCTGAGGCAGGAAAATTGCTTGAATCTGGGAAGCGTAGGTTGCAATGAGCTGAAATCGTGCCACTGCATTCCCACCTGGTGACAGAGCCAGATTCTGTTTAAAAATAAATAAAAAAGATTATTCCAGGTCCAGTATGGAACGGATCTGACGTTAAATCTCTTGCCACTTGGAGATGCAGAAAGAAGTATAAACTATAAACCATTTTTGTTAAGTGTCTGAAATGTTGGCTATCAGAGGTACACAACAGACTCAAGAACTGCTGATACAGTCTGCAACCCTTCTGTTGAATGTTCAAAACGAATTTATTGAACCGCTCACATTGAAAAAGTCCTGAAATAGGAGTCAAATTCTAGCCCTAATTTTGCCTTTTCCTAGTCTAGTGATCTGTGATCTTTAATTACAGTGGGGGGATGTGTTATATTAGAACTGTGACTGTTAAACTAGTATATAGAGATGAGGAGCGACTACTTCCCCCAAGGCAGTGAACATGTCAGATCAGAACCATGAAGACAGCTTTGCTCAAATCCCAATTCCAGAGATTCTGATGCAGAAACCTGTCCCTGCCCAGCCCACCACGTGGTGCATTGCTCCAATCAGGTGAGAATCCCTGCCAGAGTGAGAAGGAATGTACCTATCCCTCAGGTGAGCTGGGACACACTGTACATCCCCCACATTAACCTGCTCTATAGATATCACACTATAAATAAAAATCCAATTTGTAGGGCTGGAGAAGGGGAATGGTTAATGCTTAATAGCTATAGCTTCTGTTTGGTGTGATGAACAGGTTTTGGAAGTAGTGGTAATGGTTGTAGGATGTTGTGAACTTAATGAATGCCACTGAATTGTACATTTTTAAATGGCTAAAATGGCAAATTCTATGTTATATGTTTATCACAGGTTAATTAATATACTAAAAACCATTGAATTGTACACCTGAAATATGTGAACTACATAGTATGTGAATTATACCTAAATAACACTGTTTTTGTTTGTTTGTTTTGAGATGGAGTCTTGCTGTCACCCAGGCTGGAATGCAGTGGTGTGATCTCGGCTCACTGCAACCTCTACCTCCTGGGTTCAAGCGGTTCTCCTGCCTCAGCCTCCTGAGTAGATGGGACTACAGGTGCCCGCCACCGCGCCCGGCCAATAACACTGTTTTTAAAAACTCCAATCTGGAGTAATATAGGAGAGATCAGGGAACTCCCAACACTTTGGGAGGATTGCTTGAGCCCAAGAATTCAAGGCTGCAGTGAACTGTGATCACACCACTGTACTCTAACCTGGGTGACAGAATCTCAAAAAAATATCCCATTTGTATAAATCTATAGTGTTTTTTTGAGATGGAGTCTTGCTCTGTCACCCAGGCTGGAGTGCGGTGGCGTGATCTTGGCTCACTGCAACCTCTGCCTCCCAGGTTCAAGCGATTCTCCTGCCTCAGCCTCCTGAGTAGCTGGGACTACAGGCGCATGCCCCCACACCCAGCTAATTTTTGTATTTTTGGTAGAGATGGGGTTTCACCATGTTAGCCAGGTTGGTCTCGAACTCCTGACCTTGTGATCTGCCTGCCTCAGCCTCCCAAAGTGCTGGGATTACAGGCATGAACCACCGCACCCAGCCAATAATTTGGTTCCATTTCCTAATGAAAGCTTCATTTGAATAAACAGGTATGAGATGTTCTTTTCAGTGTTCAAATAGAAAAATCCATGCTTTTTCCTTAGCTATTTGGCTCCAGTGTCAAGACCACTTAATTTTCCTCCTCTGTTAGCAAATATTTACTACTAGGTCAAAAAAAACATGGGAAAATTACTTATGATGGCTAATACTGTCAACGGGTGCCTGGTAAGACAGGGGAACAGGTGGGAGAAGAACTGGCCTCTTGGCAGAGCCTCTGGAAAGGCTCTCTGGTGACTAAGTACACACTGCTACTTTTCAATTTGATACTAGACAATATGGGCTTAGTTTTAGACATCTTATTCCTCAGAGTATATAATTATATTTCATGAGAAAAGCATGTCCACATCTAAGTACAGCCCACTGCTCAGTTTTGAATGCATTCATTTTATTGCTGTTAAAAAAGAAAAAATGGTTTAGATTTCACTAAAGTTTCATGAATTTCCCCTTTAGCTGACAGATCAGAGAACACAAAATTGACAAACTTCACCGGTGATTTAAATGTTAGTGCTATATGTATGCCCATATTTCACATTAAAAATCAGTGCTTGGTGCTTGGTTTTTAAAAGCTACCTTTTGCATGTGGCCAGCTTCATAAAAGAAAAAAATAGCTCCATTTCTTTTTCCTCTTCTTTTTTTGAGATGGAGTCCGGCTTTGTTGCCCAGGCTGGAGTGTAATGGCGTGATCTCGGCTCACTGCAACCTCTGCCTCCCCGGTTCAAGCAGTTCTCCTGCCTCAGCCTCCTGAGTAGCTAGGATCACAGGCGCCCACCACCATGCCCAGCTAATTTTTTTGTATTTTTAGTGGAGATGGGGTTTCACCATGTTAGCCAGGCTGGTCTCGAACTCCTGACCTCAGGTGATCCACCTGCCTCAGCCTCCCAAAGTGCTGGGATTATATGCGTGAGCCTCTGTGCCTGGCCCCATTTCTTCTTATAATTCTGGATTAAAAATATGTGTATACATAGTACTTTTTAAGAGCACAAAAAGAATTTCTACATGTTCTTCTCTGCCTTACGTAAGTCTTATAGTTCACTAAATGTTAGATTGACTAATTTCATCTACCCAAGGTATATCAATGAAATCGTTAAGAAGGATTTATACATAAGTTTGTTTTCTGAATACTTAGCTTAATTATAGGATATAACAATCTAGAAGACTGGAACCCAAAGTCCAAGCTGACAAGTTAGTTTTACAAATCCAGTTTTTTCTTTTTCTTTCTTTTTGAGACAGGGTCTCTCTCTGTCGCTCAGGCTGGAGTGCAGTGGCGTGATGTCGGCTCACTGCTACCTCCAACTCCTGTGCTCAAGCAATCCTCCTGCCTCAGCCTCTCAAGTAGCTGGGACTACAGGTATATACCACCACACCTGGCTATTTTTTTTTTTTTTTGTAGAGACAGGGTTTCGCCATGTTGCCCAGGCTGGTCTTGAACTTCTGGACTTAAGCCATTTGACTGCCTCAGCCTCCCAAAGTGCTGAGATTACAGGTGTGAGCTACCATGCCTGACCACAAATACATTTTCATAGTTATTAGAGGTACCTCTCACAAGGCACTGCTGAGTTCTAAATGTAGTAATGAAGAATAGCAGCACTTGAAATTAAAACTTCCAAATGTTAATGCTCTCAAATTTCCTGCATGGATTTCCCAACTGAAGAGGGTGCTAGAGACCAATCATGTCTATAAAATGCTGCAATATAGGAGGGATCAGGGGAACTGGCATAAACACAGTGATGGCAAGAGTGCTCAGGGCCCCGTGGCTAATCAGAGAGTCCCTGCAACCTGGATTTGCAGAGGCACAGGTCTTTGCATTTTAGGTCATCATTATTACTTCCTCTGAAAAGCAGTATGGCTTCCTATGACAGTATAATTAAGCAAAGTTGTCTATAAAACTTGGTAAGACAGACCAAAGAATTCAACTTGGCAGGGTACTTAGATTTTCACAACGGGAATTCAATGCCATGTCTAGTCTCTCCCAACAAATGGCTCATTCATGGATTAAAATATTCTTCATAGCTAAGGCCATCTGCTGAGAAACTTACCTCCATGAGCTGCTCATCCAGTTTTACTTGTTTCTTTTTCAGGCCTTCATTTTCCAAATGAATTGTTTCCAATTCTTGTTCAAGGGAATTCATCTGACTGACCTGTTTAAAAAAACAAAATATTCCCTTTAAACAAAAACAAAAACACTTGAGTTGCTCTATTTTGACAAATCTGTGGTTGTCAGAAATCTCAACTCTTGGAAGAAAGCCAAGTTAATTCAGTGACAGAAAACAAATAATACAATTCAGTGTACTGCTTACATTTAAGTGATCTAGTTTTAATCACCTGTCCTCACAGAGAATAGATTCCTTAAGGCAGCTGGCTTTTAAACTTGGATGCCACCCACTGTAAGAAATACATTTTATCTTACAGCACAGTACACACCCCCACACATATGTACAGTACATAGGTACATATCACTGAAATATCCTTACCATGGACCATGTACTCTGATATTTTGTATATTTTATTAATAAATGGCCGGGCGCGGTGGCTCAAGCCTGTAATCCCAGCACTTTGGGAGGCCGAGACGGGCGGATCACGAGGTCAGGAGATCGAGACCATCCTGGCTAACCCGGTGAAACCCCGTCTCTACTAAAAAATACAAAAAACTAGCCGGGCGAGGTGGCGGGCGCCTGTAGTCCCAGTTACTCGGGAGGCTGAGGCAGGAGAATGGCGTAAACCCGGGAGGCGGAGCTTGCAGTGAGCTGAGATCCGGCCACTGCGCTCCAGCCTGGGCGACAGAGCGAGGCTCCGTCTCAAAAAATAAAAAAAATAAAAAAAATAAAAATAAAAAATGCTGGTTTCCATTAAGTTGATTTCATAATCCTCTACTATGGATCTGCAGTGGGAAAAATAGTCTTAAGGCAAAGTTAAAGGCTTAAAATTGAGAGTACGTAAAACCTGATTTATATAACTTTTCAATTTTAAAGATTTCTTGAGTGCTTTTTATTTTTATTTTTTTTGAGATGGAGTTCACTCTGTTACCCAGGCTGGAGTGCAGTGGCACAATCTCAGCTCACTGCAACCTCCGCTTCCTGGGTTCAAGCGATTCTCCTGCCTCAGCCTCCCGAGTAGCTGGGATTGCAAGTGTGCACCACTGTGCTCAGCTAATTTTTGTGTTTTTTTTTTTAGAGATGGGGTTTCACCATGTTGGTGAGGCTGGTCTCGAACTCCTGACCTCATGATCCGCCCACCTTGGCCTCCCAAAGTGCTGGGATAACAGGCATGAGCCACTGCATCTAGCCTCACTTTTATAACTCTTACTACAGGAAGAACCTAGTGAGCTATGGGACACTGAGTCAGAATATTGTTCAGTAAAAAACATACAACACTATCTTAGAAAGCTAATTTTGCTTCTATCAAAAGGAGCTGAAGAGAACAGCAAGAATTGTGAAGCAGAAGTGTAGTCTTCCAGGTCCATTTTAAAATTCAATATACATTAAAAGCCTATCACAGACTTTTTTCTCCCTAATGAGCAGCTAAATGAAACCCATTTTCTTTCTACAAAGTTTACTTGAATGTACCTGAAATTAAATGACATTTCGGCTTTAGAGCACCACCAGGCCTTCTTACTGCAAATGGTCATAACTTTCACAAAAAACAAAAATTTTATGAATATTTTATAATGAAATATTCTCAGATTTCTAAACAAACCATATTTTTTTTATAAAGAGGTAATAGTGAAAACTGAGTTTCAGTTTAGAAAAAGAAAACAACTCTGAGAAGTCTGGTCTAGAACTCTAACTTCATGGGACAAATTACAGAAAGCAAACTGAGTGGCACTACAGAGGTGTGACCATGGGGTAGCCAGCCTCCAAGAGCCCCAAAGAGCCCCACCTCCGGGTGTTCACACCCTTATACAGTCGCCTCCCACACTATACTAGGGTTAGTCTGCGTGACAAATACAATGCAGCAGAAATGTTGGTATGTCACTTGCAGGCTTAGATCATACAAGGGACCACAGCTTCTGTCTTGGTCTTTTGGTCTCAGTGTCTGTTTCATCACTTCTTCTGGGGGAAGCCAGATGCTATACCCTAAGAAAAGGCCCAGGTAGTGAAGAGCTGAGGTCTCAGGCAAGCAGCCAGCAAGGAACAGGAGCCTCTTGCTAACAGTTGCATGAATGAGCTTGGAAAGTAGATCCTCTAGCCCCAGTGAAGCCTTCAGGCAACTGCAGGCCTGGCCAACATCTAGACTGCATCCTCATGAGAGCCTTGAGTTGGACCACCCAGCTAAGCTGCTTCTGAATTCCTAACTTGTAGATAAAGACAACAAATGTTGTTTTAATTTGTTACATAACAATAAAACATACAGCCCATATTAAGATGTTTCTAATATTCAGGTGATAAATATTGCCAACTTATAAAGCTTCTAATACTAATAAAGATGATTTAACTGCCTTCTTTAAGAAAGGTTAAATTGTTTTTATTTATTTATTTATTTATTTTGAGACAGAGTCTCGCTCTGTCACCCAGGCTGGAGTGCACTGGTGCAATCTCGGCTCACTGCAACCTCTGCCTCCCCGGTTCCAGCAATTCTTCTGCCTCAGCCTCCCGGGTAGCTAGGACTATAGGCACGTGCCACCACGCCTGGCTAATTTTTGTATTTTTTAGTAGAGATGGGGTTTTACCATGTTGGGCAGGCTGGTCTCAAACTTCTGACCTCATGATCCGCCCACATCAGCCTCCCAAAGTGCTGGGATTACAGGTGTGAGCCACCGCACCCAGCCAAATTGTTTTTTTCAACCATTATTCAATCAAAAAGAACCATGATGCTATTTTGACAGGAGAACAACAGTATAAAGAGATATATGCCAAAATATGCCATCGTAATCATTTCCTTAGAAGTACACCTGAGAAGAAACACACTTAGGAACATATTACAGTGAGAACACAGACGCGTGCCATATATTCTCTAAAACTCACCTTCCTGTTAGGAGATCGTTCTTTCTGAAACTGATCACACTCTCTCTTTAAGCTCAATTTTTCTTGCTCTGTGGGTTTCATGGTACCTGATGGGTTTAGATGTTTTTGGTGCTTGGGAAGAAGATTGGATTCCAGTTGACGGACCTAACAAGAACAAATGTAAGAGGAAGAAATGCTAATACAATCACCCAGCCAGCAAAAACAACACACGGAAAGTTTTAATTCAGTACTTGGGTTCTGTTATAATTTTCCTTTTCAGTCAAGCCTGTAAATACTCGAAGCTAGCTTTTCCGGATTTCAAAAGACCCTTTCTAGGTAAGTCTGCTTAGGTCTACAAACCCAACACTGTAGGAACAAGACAGGGAAGAGGAGACTTCTGGGTCTACTAACTCTCCAGGAGTCAACAGTGTATGTGATGTGGTTGCCAGGAAAGCAGGCACAGCAGTCCCAGGCCCTTTTTTTCTGACATGAACACTACTTTTAGGAGAGAATGGGCTGACAGTCCCATCTGCTCTTATTGGACTGTTCACATCTAAAACAGTTCTATGAGGACATGAACCATGTCTGTCCTGCTCACCACTGCAGTGTCAGTGATAGCAGTTTCTGGCATGGAGTAGATGTTCTAAATAAATATCTGCGACTCTTCAGAGTTCCTCCTCAGAAGAGGTGTTAAGCATAGGTTAAATACCATTGGGAGACTATGCAGCAGAGGTAAGGAATTCCAGCACCAAGTTGGTGGTTGGAAAAGACCTTTAAAGATGATTCTAACCTTGAAATGCTGTCTTTTAAAGGAGGCACCTTTTTCTCTCGTGAGGAGTTATTTAGACCTGCAAGATCTGAGTCTGGTTTTACCATTTTTGTACACTAGTCTTGGTGGCTGGCCAATGTGAAGAATACACGGTTCACATAATTTCCATGGGTCTACATTTTGGATATGAAGATTAAAGTCAAATATATTTTAAAACTGCTGTAATATTTTATAAACATCAGGATAAAATTATATGTGAGTAAATGATAAATTATACATTCTTAAAATAAGTCTGCTATAGCAAGATACTCAAATCCATACCTTAGAACCATTCCAATCATATCCAACATTCATTTTCATATCAAACTAGTCATTTTCAAACATATGCCATGATGTGCAGCTTCTCAAGTTACCTTCTCCCGGGAGTGCGTAAGTTCTGCTTTGGTGTTCTGTACCACGGTCTGGAGCCTCTCATTCTCTTGCCAAAGCAGCTGCTGTTCCTCATTCATCAGATGATCCAACTTGTCCCAGGACAGCCTTTTCTGCTGGTTATGGAGCCCTGATGGATGAGTAGCTGTTTCTGGGGCCCAGCTCTTAAGAGAATTGTAGAGTGTAAGCCTTAAAAACAAGCTATTGGGTAATTTCTGTTTTGAGATAGGAGTCATATTTACCCAATGACAATGACTCCTAGTAAGTACCTTTCAATTGTCCCCTCAGTCTTCTAATGAAAGTATGTGTATGTACATATAAATATGAATAAAACAATATTCTTGAAGTTTGATTTTTAAAAAAAGGTTTGGAGAGTCTCTGTTTAAAATGGTCTTTGACAAAACAGCCATGCCATTTCCAATAGTGAATATGACTGAAGGGCAAGGTCCAGTTCCATAAAGGACTCAAAGTGCATCGAGATTGGTGGCTTAAAAGTTGCTTCATTCTGGCCGGGCGCAGTGGCTCACGCCTGTAATCCCAGCACTTTGGGAGGCTGAGGCGGGCAGATCACGAGGTCAGGAGATCGAGACCATCCTGGCTAATGGCGTGAAACCTCATCTCTACTAAAAATACAAAAAAATTAGCTGGGCATGGTGGCGGGCACCTATTGTTCCAGCTACTCGGGAGGCTGAGGCAGCAGAATGGCGTGAATCCGGGAGGTGGAGGTTGCAGTGAGCCGAGATCGCGCCACTGCACTCCACCCTGGGCAACAGAGTGAGACGCTGTCTCAAAAAAAAATAAAAATAAAAAAAGTTGCTTCATTCTTATGAAGTTATCTTTGAGCCCAGAAGATATTCATTTGATTCACAGAGGACATAAAGAGAAAGCTGAAATGCACTGCTAACTCGAAAGCTTTCACAAGCTAAACTCTACTTTCAACTTCACATATGCAATCATATCCTTTTTTTAGAATTCAAAGCACATATTGTCCATGTAATTAACATCTGAATTCAGAAATGTGCTTTCAGCTACCAAAGTGATTTTTTGGATCTTGAAAATGATTTAAAAAATAAAAAAGATAACACAAATAGATAAGCCTCTTGCCTTTTAAACCAAACATGGAAAAAAAAAAAGGGTACAATCTCATTTTGAGAAAGTCAACCCAGAAGTAATTTCAAAAATGGAAACTTTGAGACAGAGTCTCACTCTGTCACCCAGGCTGGAGTGTAGTGGCACGATCTCAGTTCACTGCAACCTCTACCTGCCGGGCTCAAGCAATTCTTATGCCTCAGCCTTCCCAGCAGCTGGGATTGGGGGGGGGGGCGTGTACTACCACATCTGGCTAATTTTTTTTTTTTTTTTTTGAGACAAAGTCTAGCTTTGTTGCTTAGGCTTTGGCACGATCTTGGCTCACTGCAACCTCTGCCTTCCGGGTTCAAGCGATTCTCCTGCCTTAGCCTCCCAAGTAGCTGGGATTACAGGCACCTGCCACCATGCCCAGCTAATTTTTGTATTTTTAGTAGAGATGGGGTTTCACCGTGTTGTGCAGGCTGGTCTTGAACTCCTGACCTTGTGATCCGTCCGCCTAGGCCTCCCAAAGTGCTGGGATTACAAGCATGAGCCACCACGCCCGGCCATTTTTGTATTTGTAGCAGAGACAAGATTTTGCCATGTTGGTCAGGCTGGTCTTGAACTTCTGGCCTCAAGTGGTCTGCCTGCCTCGGTCTCCCAAAGTGCTGGAATTACAGGCATGAGCCACCACACCCAGCCCAAAACAACTATCTTATTTTTTTACAAAAATTTCACCAAGAGAATCGGTGTCTACTTTTATTGTAGGACAAAATCTTGACATCTACCCCAAAACTGATATCTATAACATTGTTCTTAATTTATTTGCAGACAGATTAGGCAGCATTGTGACTTACTAAAATGAGACACTTTCTACCACACCACCATAATGTGTCAGCCAGCTAACGCTTTAATCAGTTCTTCCTGGACTCTCTCATGCCACAGCAACCTATCTGTAGCAATGAATTATCTCCTGAAATTCAATACTATTGTTTTATGCCTTTTTAGCAGAAGTTGTACTTTTTTGCAAGTCTGCGTATATGTTCCCAGATTGATTTCTTTCAATGTTTTTCTTCACTTGATTTTTTTAAGGTCACAAATACTTTTATCTACCATTTAACAAAATGTTTTAGTTTTGTTATTACAAAACTCAATTCAGTCATGGTCTTCTGACTTGCTCAATACAAAAACAAGACCTGTTTTATATCATTATGGTTTCATCTATATGTTTAGAAAAAAGCATCCCTAAACTACAGTGGCAGAGGGTACAAAAGTGGTTCCCTTGGGGTTACCAACTAGAGGGAACGAGAGAGCCTGTTGGGTGCTGGAAATTTTCTGCCTTTTTATCTAAGTGATGGTTATACAAACACATACATACAGATACATAAAATATGCATATTTATATATACATGCATATACATATAATAGCCAAGTTGTAAACTTAAGATGTGTATGCTTTACTGTAAATAACTTATACCTAAATAAAAAAAGAACAAATCACCTTGCCACCAGCATTCTGAAGTTGCTTATGCAAAGACATCAGTTCTTGTTTTAAAGCCTCCTTTTCCTGCTGAGTCACTCGCAGGTCAGATTTCATCTGGGACATTTGCAGGTTTACATTCTGCAGGGTGTCTTCTAAATTCTGAACCTGTATCATGAGAATGATCTTTTACCGCTACACAAACTTGTGATTTCACCTCTAGCATGTTCAGGAATGAATAAGGACAAAAGAACTTTCAGGTCCCTTTGTTTCTCTTTACTAAATCCAGCATGCTTGTCAGTAGCTCAGGGGAAACCCAGGATAGTATGTATATTTACAGGATGTTAAATTATATTTAGGACAATGATGAACTATGTCTGGAGCAAGGTATTGCTGATAGTCATCTGGTAGATTACTAAATGGTATCTTACAGAACCAATGGGTACCAACTGGTATCACAAAAGATGGTTTCACTGAATTTTGTAGAAATTATGTTTCAGCCTGAGATGTTGGACTGTAAAGGGCCCTCTTAGTTGAAAATAAAAATGTATACTTGTAGACTCCTATTCTAGGCTAGGCATGGTGGCTCATACCTGGAATGCCAGCACTTTGGGAGGCCAAGGCAGGAGGATCGCTTGAGCCCAGGAGTTTGAAACTAGTCTAGGCAAGATGGCAAGATCCCCATCTCTACAAAAATAAAAAGCTGAGTGTGGTGGCGTGCGCCTGTAGTCCCAGCTACCTGGAAGGCTGAGGTGGGAGAATCCTTTGAGCCCAGGAGTTTGAGGTGGCAGTGAGTGGTGATCTGGCCTGGGATACAAAGGGAGACCTCATCTCTCTTTTTTTTTTTTTTTTTGGAGACAGAGTCTTGCTCTGTTGCCCAGGCTGGATGGAGTGCAGTGGCGTGATCTCGGCTCACTGCAACCTCCACCTCCCAGGAGCCATTCTCCTGCCTCAGCCTCCCAAGTAGCTGGGACTACAGGCGCCCACCACCACTCCTGGCTAATTCTTTGTATTTTTAGTAGAGACGGGGTTTCACTGTGTTAGCCAGGATGGTCTCGATCTCCTGACCTCATGATCCTCCCGCCTCAGCCTCCCAAAGTGCTGGGATGACAGGCATGAGCCACTGCGCCCGGCTGAGACATCACCTCTTAAAGAAGAATCCTATTTTACACTAATTTCGCATATAAATTCCAATTTGAAAAATTTAAATTCACAGATCTTTAAAATAGGGTATACACTGCCTTAGAAGTCCTATTTATAAATTAGGAACAAGCAGTCACTTTTACGCACTATTCTGAAGCCTTCATAATTAATAAACTTTGAGGGAAATATTTAAATTATTATGCCACAATATATTTGAAATATTATTTAAATCATTTTGTCACACTACATTTACTTTTTTTTTTTGAGATGGAGTCTCGCTCTGTTGTCTAGGCTGAAGTGTACTAGTGTGATCTCAGCTCACTGCAGCCTCCTCCTCCTAGGTTCAAACAATTCTCCTGCCTCAGCCTTCAGAGTAGCTGGGACTACAGGCACGCGACACCACAACTGGCTTTTTAAAAAAATTTTTAGTAGAGATGAGGTTTCACCATGCTGGTCAGGCTAGTCTCAAACTCCTGACCTCAAGTGATCTCCCCACCTCGGCCTCCCAAAGTGCTGGGATAACAGGTGTGAGCCACCACGCCCAGCCTTGCCACGCTATAAACACACATCAAACATTGGTCAAATTGAATCATTTGGAACCCTCTTACGCTACTTCCACCTGGAACATTCTTTTTCCTGGGATTTTTGGTGGAAGATCTAGGAGAAGACTAACTGTGAAGATGAAACAAGAATTGTCCACATACCTTTTCCTGAGAAGCCACCAGCTGTGACTTTAAGCTCGCACTCTCATGTTCCCAGGATTTCTGTTCCTGCTTCATCGTCTCAATTCTGTGCTCTAAAAGACTTGATTTTGCCAACTGTTTCAGGAAGGGGAAAAGAGGTAAGAGGGCATTTTTGCAAACATAGCTAGCCTTAATTTATATGCCTGCACTTACACTGTCAAGAATAAGCACCATCTATTTATGTGGGGGAGCAGGGCAAGGTCAAAGGAAATGGTCTTCCTGGCTCCAAATCAAGACAAACCAAAGACTGTTTTACACGTCTAATTTTGAGGAGTTGCTTCTTTTTGGAAATTTCCTATTTTTCTTTTCTATTGCCTCATGTTTTGAGGGTGGAAGATGGTAAGCTGGAAGGCTATTAACAATCTCAGGAGCACACCACAGGAAGAAAACACAGAATATCTATTAAGGTAAGTGGGGGAAAAAGGTGGTGGTTTTGGATTTGCTAAGGAAGATAAAAGAGAAAAAAAGTGTTTGTCTATAAAATTGACCTCAGATTATAAAACACATATTTATATTATAACAAAATAGTATAAAGTAGCACTGTGATATGATAATGAGACAAATTTTATATTATCGAGTTTAATAATATAATTAGTAAACAACTAATTTAGACTCCATCAGTCTTGGCTGCAGGAAGTCTAGGGTCACAGAATGCCAAAGAAATGTTGCTCCAGGACACTCTGGAACAATAGAATACCACAGAAGGCCCCTGTGCCACTCTTCACAGAGAAAGGTTCATTATGGTGTGTATTGTATACGATGATGGCAAAGTCTTATTATTTTTACTACCTTATCAACACAGCTATTTAATTCCTCACTCAGAGCTTCCTTTTCTTTCAGCAGTTTTTCATTGTAGCTTAGAACACTAGAGACTTTTTGCTGGAAGTCAGAGAGATCGGGACATCTGTGCAGCTGTAAGAGATAAACAAATGAGCTATCCCATCATATCTCATGGCTGTAAGTACAAAGGGGTGTTTCTCAATAAGGCATTTTCACAGCTGCTGCTATTTGCCTGTCTGTAGATATTTCAGAGGACATAAATTCTAGCAGAGACTATAATAAACCTCAAGGATTCCCTTCTGACTTCTCTCTGCTCCCCAGCTGACTGTTGAAATGTCTGCTTAGGTAGATTCAACCAGACAGACATTGTTAAATAATGATCCCAGCTCTCCATTTTACCTTCAGGGTAAAATAACATACTGCCATTCTGTCATCAATTTAACACATGTGGCATATTACATTTTCCTCATGCTTTTAACTAGAAAAATGTTTTTCAAAAAATCAGTCAAGACTATAGAATTGGGCTGTGGGGGTGGCTCACACCTGTAATCCCAGCACTTTGGGAAGCCAAGGTGGGGAGGATCACTTGATGTCAAGAGTTTGAGGTCAGCCTGGTGAACATGGTGAAACCCCGTCTTTATTAAAAATACAAAAATTAGCCAGACATAGTGGTGAACGCCTGTAATCCCAGCCACTTGGGAGGCTGAGGCAGGAGAATCGCTTGAACCTGGGAGGCGGAGGCTGCAGTGAGCCGAGATGACTGCACAACAGAGACTCTGTCTCCAAAACAAAAGCACCCTAGAATTGGCATGGACCACATACAAGGTATGTGGCAAAACCCAAAGGCAAGTTTGAAGATAAAACCGTGTTTTCAGCTTGTTCCCTGTACTCTTCCTTTCAGAAGATGCCTACGCTGACTGGCCAGTAAAATGTTGTTGGTGTGAACACACTGGCTTTTCCTCTCTACTTCATGAAATCAAGACAAACCAAATACTGTTTTTATTCCTTTTCAACATCAATGCTAGTACTCATCTCATTTTGGGCTGGATACTTCTTCGTCAGGAGTTGTGGGTCAGGGGACATTCTGGACATTGTAGGATGTTTCACAGCATCTCTCGCTTTATTCACAAGATGCCAGTAAGCCCCCAGCTTCCAGTTGTGAAAATAAAAAATGTGCCCAGACGCTGATAAATGTTCTGGGGTAGGAGAGCAATCCTCACCCCCTCACCCTGTTGAGAACTCATGCTTTAAAGAGGCTGTTTCTTATACTTAACCCTTTCCCATAGTTCATAGGTTTTTAACTTTCCTCTATTTCACTTGGCTCTTTGATTCTTTATTATTATGATTTTACGACCATCTTTCTACTTCCTGAACCTGAAATTCTTTCACATTTAGCTGTAGGAATAGACCTTCAGGGATGAATCTTGTCTTCAACTGGTGACAAATCCAGCACACCTTACAAATCTGAACAAGTCAGAAGGATATAGGAAAATGTATTCTGAAATGCCTGGGCACTGGTTTAATAAAGGACTTTCTACTTTATCCACTGCCTTGCCTCCCCACCCTCCAGACACCCATAAAGCTTGATACCACTTTGGATGTCTGTAGACTGGCATGTGACTTCTGCTAATGCTATTTGTGTTTCCTTTCAGTGCAACAAATAACACACATAGATGTGCTTTGTGAACTCTGAATCACAGTAGCATACACAGTGACACATGCCTTCTAGGTCCACGTTGTATAACAGCAATGATAGGCTGATACTACCCTATTCTTGGGATCCAAAAGGATCCAGGTGCCTGATAAAACAGCCTCCTACCAAAAGCAGACCAGGCTATTTCTTCATCTCACTATTTATACCAATGCCTCTGTTTAAAAAAATAAAATAAATAAATAAATGAAAAGATGCTGAATGACGTCCTCATCATGTTATTTTTCTCCTAGCTCTGCTCCTTTCCTTCTGTTCTCCAGCTTAGCAAAGCCACAAAGCACACATTTCCCATACTATGAATTTGAAACCAATCATTATCATCTAAAGGCTGAACAACAGATAGGCTTTCAAAAAGTCAAGGAAAAAAGGATGCTCAAGTTAATTAGGATAAAGTTGGTAATAACAGCCTTGAAATACTTCACCCCACAGAAAGGCCCTATGAGTTTTAACTTCTGTTATGTTTATATGGACAGGCAACTTCTCTAGTCACAGCAGAACACGCATTTTGCATAGCAGTAGTTGACTTGAAAAGGTTCTTATAAAGCATTTATTGAGTACCAGTACTGTACTAGGCATTATGAAAGACACACATACCCCGAGGGTTTTATAATGCTATTAAGAAAGCCAGACTCATAGGAGTCAATCAGATCCACATAAACATAATACCAGATGGTATAGACTCAATGTTTCCACATTCAGGAAAGGACAACTTTGGCTTACAGGCTGAAGAGACAGATGTAACAAAGAAAATTTTATATGAGTGCCATCATAATCTGATGCTGAAGTAAACAAATGGAACAACTAAATTTTCCTACTATAAATCAGTATTGTTCCAATTGAAAGACTCCTGTAAATACTGAAAATTAAAACAGGACAATGTTTAGGACACAATTTTTTTTTCCAACAATGCATTTCTCCATGAGAGGACATAATTTTTAAGTTGAGATCTCTTTCATATTTTCATATTTAAAAATAATAAGCCTTTTTTTTTTTTTTTTTTTCAGACAGAGTGTTCTGTCACCCAGGCTGGAGTGCAGGGGCACAGCAGTGCAATCTCAGCTCACTGGAGGCTTGACTTCCTGACTTCAGGTGATCCTCCCATCTCAGCCTCCTGAGTAGCTGGGACTACAGGTGCACACCACTATACCCAGCTAATTTTTTGTAGAGACATGGTTTTGTCCTGTTGCCCAGGCTGGTCTCAAATTCCTGGCCTCAAGTGATCTGCCCACCTTGGCCTCCCAAAGTATTGGGGTGACAGGCATGAGCCACTGCGCCTGGTCTAAAGTTAAGCCTTTGAAACTTTGAAATAGGCTTCTGAAGGCCAAATTCATAAGAGAGACTGCATGCCATCATGCTCTAGAACTGATGCCTTAGTTGCTACAGAAAAAGGCAGAAGGACCGGCTTCATCAGTGTCTCACAAATCAGTGTGAACAGAATTAGAAAACTAAGCAAGATAGTCCCCCTCCTTTTAGACAAACATATGTTACTTTATCTATAACCTGACTGAGTGAAAGAACAACAATTTCTTAAACTGAAGTGGTTGGGATTCATTCATGATAATAGAATTTTAGAGTGGACCGGATGCAGTGGCTCACACCTGTAATCCCAGCACTTTAGGGGCTGACGTGGACGGATTGCTTGAGCCCAGGAGTTCGAGATCAGTCTGGCCAACATGGCAAAACCCCACCTCTACTAAAAACACAGAAATTATCTGGGTGTGGTGGCGGGCACCTGTAATCCCAGCTGCTCGGGAGGCTGAGGCACGAGGATTGCTTGAGCCTGGGAGCCAGAGGTTGCAGTGAGCTGAGATTGCACCACTGCACTCCACCCTAGGCAACAGAGGGAAGAAGGAAACTGTCTTTAAAAAAAAGGGGGGGGATTTCAGAGTGTACAACATATATAAGTTAGACACATGGATAATTAGCAATAGCCTTTACAAATCTGATTTTGCCCTTTAGGTCCTCAACTTTACCAAGCAGCAAGTCCTCAGCTACCAAGCTAGTTGATAGGACTCGGTACAAAAGACAACTGGTGGCCAGAAATACCAGCCCACCAGGAGCCCACCAGGTACATATTGTTCTGTGAACCCCGCTAAGCTGCACACAGCCTTACCTGTTTCATTTTCTCCAGTTCATCTTTGAGAAGGAGGTTTTCCTGTTCCACAATATGGGTCTGTATTTTAATTTCAGAGAGTTCTGCCTCTAGAGAAGACACTAAAGTGGAGGACTAAGAGAAAAATAAAAAAGTCAAATAACAGACATACATATTTAGCCTGGGGAAACTTACTAAGTTCATTAAAGGCCATAGGAAGGAAATAATAATATGAACTCAATGACACTGTTTTACGACCATTTTTTATCCTTATACGTAAAAGACTTTCCACTTAAACGGCATGGAAAATTCAACACCACTTCATGCTAAAAACTCTCAATAAACTAAGTACTGATGGAACGTATCTCCAAATAATAAGAGCTATTTATGACAAACCCACAGAATGGGTAAAAGCTGGAAGCATTCCCTTTGAAAACTGGCACAAGACAAGGATGCCCTCTCTCACCACTCCTATTCAACATAGTGTTGGAAGTTCTGGCCAGGAATCTCTTTCTCAGTCAGGCAAGAGAAAGAAATGGAGGGTATTCAAATAGGAAGAGAGGAAGTCAAATTGTCTTTGCAGATGACATGATTGTATATTTAGAAAACCCCACTGTCTCAGCCCAAATCTCCTTAAGCTGATAAGTGACTTCAGCAAAGTCTCAGGATACAAAATCAATGTGCAAAAATCACAAGCATTCCTATATGCCAATAATAGTCAAATCATGAGTGAACTTCCATTCACAATTGCTACCAAGAGAATAAAAATACCTAGGAATCCAACTTACAAGGGACATGAAGGTCCTCTTCAATGAGAACTACAAACCACTGCTCAAGGAAATAAAAGAGGACACAAACAAATGGAAAAACATTCCATGCTCATGGATAGGAAGAAACAATATCATGAAAATGGTCATACTGCCCAAAGTAATTTATAGATTCAATGCTGTTTCCATCAAGCTACCATTGACTTTCTTCACAGAATTAGAAAAAACTACTTTAAATTTCACATGGAACCAAAAAGCCCATATAGCCACAACAATCCTAAGCAAAAAGAACAAAGCTGGGGGCATCATGCTACCTGACTTCAAACTCTACTACAAGGCTACAGTAACCAAAACAGCATGGTACTGGTACCAAAACAGATATATAGACCAATGGAACAGAATAAAGACCTCAGAAATAACGCCACACATCTACCACCATCTGATCTTTGACAAACCTGACAAAAGCAATGGGGAAAGGATTCCCTATTTAATAAATGGTGTTGGGAAAACTGGCTAGCCATATGCAGAAAACTGAAACTGGAACGCTTCTTTATACCTTATACAAAAATCAACTCAAGATGGATTAAAGACTTAAACAAAAGACCTAAAACCCTAACAACCCTAGAAGAAAACCTAGCCAATACCATTCAGGACATAGGTATGGACAAAGACTTCATGATTTCTAAGGTAAGTTTTGCATGTTTCTACACTGTAAAATTACTGTCTTTTTCTTGGAGGAGATACTTTGAGACTATACAAATCCTGTTTCTCCTCAAACTTCTGCTTATTAATTCTAGCATCTATCAATGCATGTTGTCTACAACTATTATTACTGGGGTGTTTGTCTAATGATGGTTTTCTATTTTCTTCCTTTATTGGAATTAGAGTTGTTGTCTTCCCTCCCCGCTTAATTTTTTTATATTGATATGGACTCATATTTATTTATTCAGTTTTTTTGGTGGCTAGACAAGGTCTCACTCTGCTGCCCAGGCTGAAGTGCAGTGGTGCAGTCTTGGCTCACTGCAGCCTCAACCTCCCGGGCTCAAGCAATTCTCCTGGCTCAGCCTCCTGAATAGCTGGGACTACAGGGGCATGCCACCATGCTCTGCTAATTTTTTTTTAATTTTTTGTAGAGATGGGGTTTCACCATGTTGGCCAGGCTGGCTGCAAACTCCTGGGCTCAAGTGATCCATCTGCCTTGACGTCACAAAGTGCTGGGACTACAGGCATGAGCCACTATACCCTGACTGGTACTTATTGTAGTCTATGTTTATTTCATAATTATTTTATTCTATACTATCATTTATTTTGTTGATCAAATTGTTCCAGCTTTGGCCATTAGGAGCCCCTTCAGCTAGGGGCCTGTGTCCTTTTGACCTGTCCTGTCTTTTTTTTTTTTCAAAGAAACACCTTTTTCCTTCTGGCTCCATGAGATGTTCCAGACTTATCCTGTATTTTCTCTGCCCCAGCCCTAGAATCATTTTTCCAAGGAACCCTGGTTCCTTTTATAAGAGAATGGCACTTACTTAGTAACCAAGATCTGGGCAATCCATGCATATATACCCATCTATGTTTCTGTATCTATCTAGCTTTTTATATCATGTTTATATCAGTTAGAAATCATGCATTTATACAAATATCTCAGATCTCAATCTAACATCAGAGGGCTCATCTTAGCATTCCCCATTGCCCCACTTGCAACTTCTTCTCCAACAGTGAGAAATCTAGTTCTTACTGCTCACAACCTATTTACTTATTTGTTCAATTCTAGTAGTACATATAGTTTCAGAATTACCCATACCTCTCATGAGAATCCTGTTTACTGACTAGATTATCATAGCATGTAGGTACAGTTCATCTTGTCTTTAGCCCGGATAGTATCCAGTCAAGATATTAATTTCTGAATTACTTAAGATGATTGTTTTCTTCCCCAGTGTGGTTATATTATCCATTTATAATACAGTTAGGCTCATCTGTTCATGTATGTGCTCCCTTTGGGTTTCTTCCCCCACCACTACCATATTGATTAGTTTTACTTGTGTACTTATTTTGGGGGTAAGTGAAGAGTATGTGAAACATCATTGTGGTTCTAAGTCAGAGCTATATGAAAAGATAAACTCAGAGAAGTGTTACTGGCCTTCCTTGTCCCTTCTAACGCATTCTCATTCCTCTGTTCCATCCCTTTCCCATCCGTCCTTCTTAGTTTCTGGTTTATCATTCTTATGTTTCTTTTGCACAAATGAGCAGACATGTATTTTTAATATCCCTTTCTAACACACACAAAGGCATTCTATAGATAACTTTTTTGCACTTTTTTTCACTTAACAGTATGTCTTGGAAATCATTTCATATAAATAGGGATTTCTTTTCTTCCTTTAACAGCTGCACAGTATTACTTCATGGTATGGACCTACCCCCCACATTTATTCACCTCTTCTCCTACATATCAGCATCTATGTTGTTTCCACAATTTTGCAATTGGAAACAGTGCTGCAGTGAGTAACCCTCTGCGTACGAGTTTTCATATTGTTGGGGTAGATTCCTAGAAGTGAGATTTCCAGGGCAAAAGCTAGGTACATATGTAATTTTGTTAGGTATAGTCAAATTCACCTACAAAAAGGCAGATCAGTTTGCATTCTCCCAGCAAAGTATGAAAGAGTCTGTTTCCCCACAGCCTTGCCCACAGAGTATGCTGTCATATTTTAAAATTGATGCCGGTCTTATAGGTGAGAAATTATACAACAGTGTTGTTTTAATTTGCATTTCTCTACTTATGAATGATTCTGAACATTTTCCCATAGATTTGAGGGCCATTTTAATCATTTTATTTTATTATTTAGAGATAGGGTCTCACCCAGGCTAGAATGTAGTGGTGCAGCCTCAAGCTCCTAGGCTCAAGGGATCCTCCGGCCTCAGCTTCCTGAGTAGCTAGGACCACAGGTGTGCACCACTGCACCCAGCCAATTTTTAAACTTTTTTTAGAGATGGAGTCTTGCTATGTTGTCAAGGCTGGTATTGAACTCCTAGGCTGAAGCTATTCTCCTGCCTTGGCCTCCCAAAGTGCTGGGATGACAGATGTGAGCCACCACACCTGGCCCATTTTTATCTTTTGTGTGTGATTTATTTGTTCGTGTGTTTCTCCCATTTTGCTATCAAATTTTTGGTCCCATGTCCCTCCATTTTTAAGAGTTCTTTACTAATAGGGATATTAGGCCTTTTTACTGTGGTATATGTTGTGAATATTTTCTCCTAGTTTGTCAGCTGTCTTCTAACTTTGTTTATGGTATCTTGTTGCCATGTAAACATTTTTTAACATATAAGCAATTTTTTCTTTTATTGCCTCTGGTTTTTGAGTTACAGTTAAATAGCCTTTCTTTACACCAGGGTTAAAGACAAATTCACCTATATTTTCTTCAAGTATTTGTATAGTTTTATTTTTTTATATTTAGTCTCCCAATCCAATTAAGTTTATCCTTGTGCATGGAATGAAATACAGGTCTAATTTTATCTGTTTCCAAATGTCTACTCAGTTGTTCAGGCACCATTAATGAAAAAGTCCATCTTTACCCCAGTGGGTTGAGAAGCGGCCTTGGCTATATACTATGTTTCCATTTGTATTTGGGTCTAATTCTAGCCTTTCTATTCCACTTATCTACTTGTCTGTTCATGTGCCAGGACCATACTGTTTTAATTACTAAGGCTTTATGTTTAAGGAAGTTTAATACAAACATTTCTTCTATTTCTTGGGATTTCCTCAAAAAAAAAAAAAAAAAAAAAAAAAAGCTGTCAGATGGCTATAGACCATACCTGCACTTTACAACGTTCCAGTTCTTCTTTCAGATTAAACTTCTCTTGTTCCCGTTCCTCCAATGCACTGGTTCCTGGCTCTTTTTCCTTCTGGCATAGCATTTCTGTTAGACGTTGATTAAGTTCTTGCAGTTTTTCCTGGTTTTGAGAGTTCTTTTGGCTAAGTTCTGTATTTTCCAAATCCAACTGTTGGTTTTTGATTTCTAATTCTGAAATCTAATTAAAATTAAAATAAGTTTTTGAAACTTGTTACCCTACTTGTGCTAAAAAAAAAAAAAAAAAAAAAAACAGATCTAGAGACATAATTGTCTTTTCCCTCTCTATGTAAAGTTTAAAATATATATATATATTTCAAAACAGAAATAATACACACTCATTATTACAAATTCAATCCATTCAGAAGTGTATGAAGAAGTGAGACATTCAGTCTAACCCCACTCTACAGGGAAGCCCATTGTCCACAGCTGGATACGTGTCCCTCCAGATCATTTTCTATGCACATACAGAACCCATACACACATACAGATTCTTTTCTTCTCTTTAGCAAAAATTTGGAAATTTTATGTTTGGACAGCTTGCTTTTTCTACTTATAATATCTTAAAGACTCTTTCCAGGTCAGGCAACGTGGCTCACGCCTGTAATCCCAGAACTTTGGGACGCCGAGGCAGGCGGATCACCTGAGGTCAGGAGTTTGAGACCAGCCTGGACAATATGATGAAACCTCATCTCTACAAAAATACAAAAATTAGCCGGGCGTGGTGGCATGTGCCTGTAATCCCAGCTACTCAGGAGGCTGAGACAAGAGAATCGCTTGAACCCAGGGGGCAGAAGTTGCAATGGGCTGAGATCGCGCCATTGCACTCCAGCCTGGGCAACAAGAGTGAAACTCCGTCTCAAAAAAAAAAAAAGACTCTTTCCAAGTCAGTGTGTTCAGCAGCCACCACATACTCTACTTTTGATTGGCTATAGGATATTCCATGTAGTAAGATATTCCATAATGCATTTATCTGTTCCCATATTGATAAAGCTTTAAAAATCATTATTTCTTTTAAATGGATCTTTTAGAAAATCCATTTATACATGGTAGCATTTTGTATTTAGAATTATTTTTTAGAAGTAGGATTGCTAGGTTAGAAGATCTGTATACATACATATATTCATTACTGTTTCAACAGACACCTCCAATATGTCTTCCTCACAGTGCTACCACCTTATAATCCTAACAACAATGCATGGGCACAGTCATTTCCTCACATCCTTTTAAATACTAGATTACTTTTTGCTAATTCAATAGGTTAAAAAAGAAATATATTGCATTTGCACTTCTCTAATCACTAATAAGGCTAACCATCTTTTGTATTTTTTTTTTTTTTCTGTGACTTGACCATTCACATAGACTGCCTATATTTCAACTGGATTTTCCCATTTATTTGTAAGAGTCCAAAATACATTTTGGATGTTAACACCTTGTCTATTTCAAGTGCTGAAAATACTCTTTCCCAATATGTCCTTGTCTTTTGACTGCTTCAGACAGATTCTTAAACGGCCTTCCCTTTTTATAACTGCGTGTTGTCAGATTACACAAATTGAGCACTGAATGGCACTAGCTATCTGAATAAATTGTAATTCTGTGAAATGATATGCTGATTAGCTGGCATTCTGTATATGTGAAATTCTGTCCTTAACTTTCTGCTTTCAATCATGGTGAAGAAAAAGGAAGGGCTAACATTAACTGAAACTGCACAAAGGCTAGAGCTAATATTTCGTAGGTATGGTTTTAGAGGTATCACCTCCCCAACTCTGTTGATTATAAATCTTTATTAAGCACTTAGGGCCTAGAATAATATATACATTATTTAACATAAAACAGGAAGCTAAGTTTAGGAAGCTAAGTTTAGAGTTAGTATGAGGTAAGTTTCCATTTTCAAATTTGGAATTTACAACCTTCCCATCATTAGCTATACGTTATTCATTACCGTGTGCTGTAAATTTATAAATTTCAAAAAGGAAAATTTTAGAGTCAAAAAACATTGAGAAATATTAAGTATTCCTTACCTGTTTCTTTAAATTTTCAACTATCTTCTGAACTGCAGCATTTTCTTGTTTTACAGTTTCCGTCTTTTGCCTAAAGGAATGATGAAAATAAAATTTAACGGTTAGACTTTAAAAGTTGATGTAAAAGAATTTTAGTCTCTGCAAAAATGTCTTAGGAAAATGTAAGTATATGTCTTACCACATTTCTTCCTGAGATCCATTTAATTTCCCTAATTTCAGGTTAGAAATGCTATCTTCTTCATTTAAAGTAGTAATTTCATTTCTCAAAATAGAATTTTCCTGTTGAAGCTTTTCAGATTCATATCTGAAGCACAGAGATTGAAAAAATAGTTACAAGGCAGTCATCTGGCATCTTTGGAAAATATTTTCTAGTAACTTCCAAAAGGATGAGTATTCAGTGCCAGTTAAAAAGAAAAGTCTAAATTAGTAGTCTCTTAGTACTTGGAAATCAAGTTATGACATATTGACACATTTCTTTTGGGAAGTAAGAATTTCACTAAAAGATGTTAGAGAAGTGTAACTAAAAAAACCTTAAGCCTGGAGAAATGAATCGAGACTCAATGCTCATTCTGGTTGTTGATTTTTCTCAATGGCAAGCATATTGCTTTGAGCAAATGACTTCATTTATCTCAGTCTCAAGTCCTACCTGTTCTGAATACACATAAGCCACATTACAAAGCTATATTAGCTTAGTTTTAGGCCCCTGGGTACCTAGGGAAAGAAAATTGTCTATGTAAATCAAAGGGCCATAATGAAATATGTACACTGTTTACTTCGTGATTTTATTCATCTCATTATATTCTGATTTTTAGGACTAAAAATGGTCTGAAGAAGAGGAAAAACTATATTCAGAATTAAATTATTCCAGAGACATTTCAAACATCCTTTAATAGCTTACAAGTTTTTTGTTTTTTTTTTAAACAAATTTGCTGGAAGACTATGCAATTATATTTTACAATGTCAAGTGGACAGTGGTTCAAATTAGTTCTACCTTTATCTCTGCTTTTCAAGCATATTTATTAGAATCTGGAGGCTCCTCAAATTATATGTTCTAAGATAAATTTCCACTGTTTTGTCTTTTTTTTTTTTTTTTTTTTTTTTTGAGACAGGGTCTTACTCTGTCACCCAGTCTAGAGTGCAATGGCATGATCATGGCTCACTGCAGCTTTGACCTCTCAAGCTCAAGCAACCGAACCCGCCCACCTCAGCCTCCCAAGTAGCTAGGACCACAGGTGTGCACCACCACACCCAGCAAACATTTATTTTATTTTTCTGTGGAGGCAGTCTTGCTATGTTCCCTAGGCTCATCTGGAAACTCCTGGCCTCAAGAAATCCTCTTGCCTTGGCCTCCCAAAGAGTTGAGATTGCAGACGTAAGCCGTGGTGCCTGGCCATTTGCACTGTTTATGGGTTATCAGCATGTGCTTCAAGTGATATGAGTACAAAACTATAAAGACAGAACATTTTTTCTATATTAGCATAAGAAATGAGTTCTTATCTACTAAGTTAATAATACACAAAAAGTCATTCATTTGTATATAATGTGTTTCCTCAAAATGAGGAAAGTAACACTTAGCCAAAAAAAAAAAAAAAAAAAAAAAAAAAAATCCCTATCCATCCAAATGAAATAAGTGCTAGAAAAAAGTTAAAGAGGTACATTGAGGATGCATGTGGTTAAACAGCAAACACTCGCCATTGTGAACTTTCACACCCCATATGAACATTTGTTTGCTACAGAGGAAGGGAATGCCTCCTAAACAAGGTTATTTTATTTGTTAATACGGCACAGAAGCAGAAGGAAGTCTAGAGAGTACTGCTCTCTTCTTGAAGACTAATGGGTTAGTTTCTCTAGACACAGCAAGCAACGGAAGTTAGATCTGGTGAGGCTCTGTGGGATTCGTGACGTCTAGAAGGTACATACATTACCTCAGAAGTTCAACTTTTTGCTGCATCTCACTGCAGGTGATCTGCAAGTCATGCATCATTGCCTTCAGCTCTTCCTCCTTTTCTCCTTGAGAAAGTACATCTTTTTGCTTAACTAAAATAGTGACTCTCTCCTTCAACTTCCTAGTCAGCTCCTGTAGCTTTGTTTTCTCCAGTTCTAACTCTGCTATTGTGGCCTGACGCTGAAAATGTTTGTCTTGAAAGCCTAGGAGAGTAGTGTTTTCCTCCAGTATAACTTGATTCTGTACTCTTGGCCTTTCTTGATGTGTCCGAATTGTTCCATGTAACCAGGCAATTTCATGTGCTTTTACTTTTTCTAAGAGCTGTGTATTCCCCTGCTCAAGGTACTGGTTTTCTTGCTTACATTCTTCTATGACATGATGTACACTCCTAACCCTGGGCACACACTCTTCCAGTGTCTGATCGAGCTGGAGTATATTTGCATCAGGTTCGACTTCCAGGTTCTCTAAACTGGCTTCCCATAAGCAGCAGTCACACCGCTGGACCATGCTTTCCTGCAGCTTCTCAATCTTTCCTTGAAGTCTCAAAACCAGAACATTCAGCTCCTCGTTTTCTATTTTGACCTCATCGTAACTCTTTTCCAGGCTAAGGAATGTTTCAGTGACCTCCTCCATTTTCTTCAGCTCATCCTGCAACCTGAAAACCTCTGCAGTGAGTTCTTTGTTATTTTCTAGTGCCTCATCATAGCGTGTCTCCATCATTCTCAGCTCTTCCTGAAGGCAGTCATTTTCTTGGCTCACATCTTCATACAACAGCTTATATCTGGGAGAAGCCTCAGGGATTCTCTCAAGCATCTTTAGTTTCTTTTTTAGCACAGAAACATCAAAAAGTAGGTCCTGTTTCTTTTCAGAAGCTCGATCACAGTCCGCACATAACATCATTAGCTGTTCCTGAAGCTGACTAATCTGATTCTTCAGCTCCCAGGATTCAGTCCTCGTCTCTTCACTGTTTTCAAGCTCAGAAAAACCCTCTACTGAAGCTTCAGACTCCTCTATTTTGACTTCCTTCCTCTGAACAGAGCTCGTCCCTGTACTTCCCAGGTCCCGGACCTCATCATCTTCCAGGTCACTGAGGACATGCCGCCTGGTCACATCTTCTACTTGCTTCGTTCGATTTTGCTGCAAAAACGGCTCTGTTTGTTCCGCAGTATCTCCAAAAAACTCAGTAGCTGGTTCATCCAAACAAGAAGACATTACTAACCCTGGCTCTAACTTTTGTAGCCTCTGTTGCAATCTGGAAATTTCAGTAGCCATTTTCACATTTTCCTTCACTGCCTGTTCATGAGCTCTCTGTAGACTTAAGAGGACATCCCCATTTTCTTCCAATAGCTGCTCCCCTTGCTGAAGCAGGGACAGGGCTCCATCTCCTTCTACTTCCTCCTCTCCTATCACCTGGGAACCACTCTGAAGCGTGGAGAGAGGAGATGCTGCCTGCTGCATTTCCTTTATTTTACTCTTAAGTCTGGAGATTTCTGTGCTCATCTCAGCTCTTTCTCGATCTGCTTTCTCACAGGTTGTTTTGTGAATGTTCTCCATGGCCAGAAGCTTACACATCATTTCCTGCCTTTCCTGGTCATGTTCCATTTCTAGTCTTTCCAGCCGCTGGCTGGCCAACTGCTCCGAGGCCCCTGCCTGGCACAGGGCCTCCTCGCGCTCCCTCAGTTCTCGCTCGTGACTGCTCTTCAGCTCGAGAATCTGGTCGGACAGCAGGCTTTGCTGGGTTTCAGATACATTCCTTAGGTCTTCCAGGTCTTGGAGTAGCTGCTGTCTTTCGACAACCATGCTGTTCAAATGTTCTTCGTATGTTTTCTCCAGCATCTCTCTCTCCTGCGTCAGGACCAGAGAAGTTGCTTTCTCTCTCTTAAGAGTCTCTTTCAGCAGCTCCTGGGCTTCCGCACACTCCTGGGTGAGCTCGTCCTTCTCAAACTCCCACTGGGATTTCTCCTCGCGCTGCTGTTCCCGGAGGTCCTTCAGCTCTTGGCGGTAGCGCCCTTCCAGGCTTTGCAGAGCGCTTTCACACCTCTCAGTGACTTTCTGACAATCAGACTGAAACTGGGCTTCTATCTGAGAGGTTCTTCTATTACACTCTGTTTCCATTTTTTCCCTAAATATAGTCAACATACAGCATTATTGAAACTGCCGCCAACTCCAGAAGCAAACAAAAACCATTTTCCCATGCACTGAGAAAGCTGCTAAGCAAACAACTGACATACTCCCTAAAAATGGTCTTAACTTACTCCTGTGTGATTCATTTATACTGGAAAGGGATCTATCTCATTTCTGAAAGCTAAGACTGGCAGCCATAATTCATTTAAAAGACTTACCTCTCTCTGGAGCTAGAGGGAAATCTTAGAAACTAATTTCTCTGGCATACTCCCGAATGTATTTGTTTATGAATTTTTAAACCAAAGACAAAAGACCAAATGCATATTAATCTAATCCGTAACTTGGGAAATATATACCATTCCTTCATGTTAATTAAGCATGCATTACAGGATATCAGTCACATAAATGACACATATTAACAAATTCATTCTGCTTTTGCTTCTTATTTAACAAAGTAGCACCAAGTCAATCAGGATGTGATGAAACAAAGTCCTCAAACAAACCTGGGACTTCACATGAGGAACATAAGCACGAAGTGCTGTTTCTTAACTCTGGTAGGAAATGTAACCTTGCCTGGAGTCCAGTTTAGCTTTTCTCAGAAAGCAACAGGATTGAACTAGGAAGGAGCCACTTTTGGGATAATCTTATCCTCCTCTTGAGCCTTATAAGATACAATAAATCTGAATACAAGGAATACTTTCCTCTTTTACAAACATAACAAAATAAAAACAGTTCCAATCATCCCAAGGTAGGTTCACATCAAAACAATGGCAAAAGTAGTAAAAAATATTTAAAAGAATCTACTCAATCAATGGGCTACTATGCCTTCTGATTTCTCCAAGTCTCTTAAGCAACTGGCACTTTTTTTTTTTTGATACGGAGTCTCACTTTGTCGCCCAGGCTGGAGTGTAGTGGCGCGATCTCAGCTCACTGCAAGCTCCGCCTCCTGGGTTCATGCCATTCTCCTGCCTCAGCCTCCCAAGTAGGTGGGACTACAGGTGCCCGCCACCACGCCCAGCTAATTTTTTTTGTATCTTTAGTAAAGACGGGGTTTCACCATGCTAGCCAGGATGGTCTTGATCTCCTGACCTCATGATCCCCCCACCTCGGCCTCCCAAAGTGCTGGGATTACAGGCGTGAGCCACTGCGCCCGGCTGCGACTGGCACTTCTAATGCCCTGAGGGATGGCACCCCAGGTAGCTCCGTTTCCCTTCACTTTCTTACCTTCCCTCCTGAAGCTCCTTTTGGTGCTTTTCCAAGAGCTCTTTTCTTAACTCCTCTTTCTCAAGAGTGTGCTTCTCTACCAGGCTCGACAGCTGCTCCTGGTGAAACCGCTCTAGTTCCTGAGTCAAGCCTCTCACCTTCTCTTCTGTCCAGGCGCGACTCTGAAGGCCTTCCCTCTCCTGCTCAAAGCTTGCTTGAGCCTGCGCCAGTCTAGCCTTGAGCTCCATCTCATGTTCCAGCCTCAGCTTCTCCTGCAGGTGAGTCTTTTCCTCCTCAAGCTTCGCTTGCAGTTGTTTCTTCTCCTCCTCATGCCTGCAAGTGGCCTCATGATGTGCCTCCTTGAGTACTGCTGCTTGCCCCTGAAGTTCGGCAATTTCATTTTTAAGGTCACTTATTTGTTTTTCTAAGGTGTGCATTTCATTCTCGTGCCTTTGCTTCATGTTCTCCTGTGCCTTCTTGCAGCTGACAATGGTTTCATCCAGCTGCTTTTCATAATGGTGCACCTGAAGGCAGAGAGTGACAGCACCACAAGATTACTCAGCTCAAGGCCACTGAAAGCACAGTGATGGAGCAGCAAGTACTTTTTTTTTTTTTTTCCTACAAGACATTTCTCATTTCCTGATCTTGTTTTAAAGTAACTGAATTCAACGCTTTAAGTAAGATATTTAAGTCAGGCATGGTTTACATATCTCTTTGAATTGGCTGAATTTTATTAGTCTCTGAACAGCTCTATTAAGAACTGAGCAGCCGTTACACATAGCTACCCTCTGTCTTCCCGTGCATCCTTTCCAACCGTAAACTTAAGTCTTGAAACACATATTTTTTGAGATAGGTTCTCACTCTGTCACCCAAGCTAGAGTGCAATGGCATGATTATGGCTCACTGCAACCTTCCATCTCCTGGGCTCAAGCAATGCTCCCACCTCAGCCTCCTGAGTAGCTGGGACTACAGGCACACACCACCTTGACCTGCTAATTTTTTTTTTTTTTTGTAGAGATGGGGTCTCACCATGTTGCCCGGACTGGCCTTGAACTCCTAGGCTCAAGTGGTCTGCCCACCTCGACCTCCCAAAATGTTGGGATTACAGGTGTGAGCCACTGTATCCGGCTGTGTCTTAAAATATTTAATTAAATTCAAATATTTATTGAACACCTATCAGGTACTTGCAGGCCTCAGAACATAATACTCTGGGTAAGACATGGTCCCTGCTATCCAGGAGAAACCAGTCTAGACATGGATATGACAACTATAAGTATAGTAGGCGGCAGAAAATAAAAGGTATAGAAAAAACAGCTACCATGTAACCCAGGGATTCAGTGGAGGGAAAAATCACATTTTAGTTGGAGAAATTCAAGAATGGCTTCATGCAAGAGGCAGCATTAGATATAAATCCTGAAGGGTAAGTAGACTTTCAAGAGGCAGAAAGAAACTAATGTCAGCATAGTTTGTAACAGCACAAGCAAAAGAGGACAGAGTTTGATGGACAACTGGGAATTACCCAGTTCAGCTGGAGGATAAGGTAACTCAAAAGAATGGTGTAAGAGAAAACTGGAAACGTAAGTTGAAGCCTCATGGTAAAGAGTTTAGAGGCCAAGGTTCAGAACTTGTACCTAATTTAGTAGGCAATGCAACATCAAAGGGCTGTTTTTGGTTTCATTGAGATGTTTTTAAAAAATAAATTGGGAGATAATATAATGGGTTTCAAGCTTCAAGTTCCACGATTGCCAGGGCTGAAGATATTGCATTTTGGAGAAACTCTCCAGAAAAAAAAGGGCCTGGCTATCACCCTACAAAACCATCCTGAGCATGTGGGTTCCCAACATAGAATGTGCTGCTCTATGAGAAAAAGGAATTAGAAATGCCCTCCACACATAAGGCTGTCAGAGCCAAAAGAAATTAGAGAAGTGGATTGGTGGGAAGGACTTACTTTATCTTCGAGTTCCAGTCTGAGGCAGCATATGTCCCTGTGATGTTGTTCTTTCATCTGTTCAATGACCAGCTCTGCCTCAATGCTCATATTCAATGGATTGCATTCTTCAGAACCGAGCCCTGAAAACACATGGGACACATTGATCCTGCAGCAGGTTCTTTCAATAACACAATGTGGCATCTGAGGAGGGACATCCAGTTTAAGGAATTGTTTTCAGCCTGAACTGCCACAGATGTGAACTAATAGGAAATCAGGAAAGTAGGAAATTAACAGAGGCCAAGAGAAGTCTTTTCTCTTTTCAAGCATTAGGGAAAACAAGAAGAAATGAAGGTGAACAGATTCTTTCAGCTACAGGCCATGGAAAAAACCTTAATAGAATCCATCTCTTAGAACAGTAGGTGGTGGTGGGGGTGGAAATTGTTGCTTAAAGGTGGCTACCTCCTAATGAAACTGCTGCAAATTGAGGTAATAGCATGAGGTAGTTTGATCAAACCAACCAGACTCCTACCCATCCAACAAATACTGAATGACGATGTGGCAGGAAAATGAATGGCCAGCATACTAGTTGTTATGCCCTGAGGAGTTAGCTTCATGGGTTACACTATCCACAACCTATCACCCAAAATTACAGAAGACTGGCTATTTCCTATGAATTTCCTGGAGTGTGGGGAGATCCCCATTTTAAATTATCAGCTAAATTTTTAAAAAATAGGGCATAGGTTAGGAACCAGGACACAGGCAGTTGTGGGTAGAAATTCTTAACTCACGCATAAGCTCATCTCTGCAACTGCCCATGATGATGACTAAGAATGACACTGAAAATGCAAAGCATAAGTTGGGGGCTGAGCTTGTACACAGAAGAAAAGATTATGACTAATCTCTTAAGGCAGTGGGACCCAAAATAGCTTTGCATGTGGGGATACACAGGCAGATGGGAGAAAGGAACTTTCTTGGGTATAGGTCTAGCAGCTGCAACTGGCAGTCTTGCTTTGGGTCTTCCCTTCATATTTGATGGCATATTCCCAACTAAGAAGTAACACTCAGGGTGTGAGCCACACCACGATGGTACAGCTTCTTGTCCCCATGAGGAACAACCCCAACACTTGGCCATCTATGGAAAAGTCCATAACAGCTGCCGAGATATATCATATTGTGAGATCCTCAGACTAGAATGAGCTAAGAATCAGAAGGGAGGTCTTAAGGCCTCTTCGTCTCCTCCCTCCCCAATCTGTTAATTATTCTGCAGTAAGAGGAGGAAAAACAACATGTGTAAGAATGACACTCCTATCCCAAGTAGCACTGGGGAAAGTTATTTATAACAGAATGACTGATTATGAGCTCTCTTTGAAATTTAAACTCAACATCCCCAAGAAAAGAGGCAGGCTATCGGGAGAGAGGAAAGGAACTCATTGTTAATGTGGGAGGCTCCCAAACTCTGCCTTCCAAACTTGCCACTCAAAATCTTCCTCAAAGGCCCAGGAGGCCAGTCCGTAATTTATCTTCTTTGTTCTGCTGAGGTAATACAGACATTCAACACAGCCAGTATAAGAAAACCAGCTATGGATTCTGTAGTTTCTGGCTGGCCTGCTCTCCAAAGCCGTCTTCATACGAGTGAGGCACTCTCCTCGAAGGGGACAGCAATAGCTCAGTGTCTGAATTCTAATACTCCCAAGGCCTGGATTCCCAGATTTGCAGCCAGTTTTTTATTTGTTTTGTTAAAGCAAATACCCTTGTGGTTTGATTCTTCCATTCCTTTGTTGATGCATATCAAAATCAGATGGAAATGTTCTCATAAAAACTTCGAGGACAAATGAAAAACCAGACCACAAGTGAAACAGCTCAAGAAAAAAGTATGGCCAAATTCTTTTTTTTTTCTTCTTCTTTTTTCAAGTTGCCAAGGTTTTGCACTTTTATATTGAACCATGGTTCTAAAAACAAGGGTAAAGTCTTTATCTACAGCTTGTCTGAATGTGTTTACCCTGGTCGGGCTCAATGCCACCGCTGTTAGCATCAAGTTCTTCTGACAGTGAGTTCTTCAAGGGAAGCCTGAGCACTCTGCCTTGTGCACGATATTCTTCCAGCTCAGACTGGAGTTCGTCTACTTGGTCTTGTAATACCTAGGGTTTATAAACCAACACAGGTCTTAGATGTGACACCAAAGGCAAGCAACAACAAGCAACAACAACAACAAAAACGATAAATTAGATATCATCAAAACAAAATATTTTGTGCTTCAAAGAACAGCATCAAGAAAGTAGAAATGTTTTGCAAATTATGTATCTGATAAGGGACTTATAACTAGAATACACAAAGACTATTATCACTCAATAATAAGAAACAATTTTAAAAATGAGCAAATGATCTGAATTGATATTTCTCCAATGATGATATACAGATGACTAATAAATACATGTAAAAAATACTCAATATCATTACCTATCAGGGAAATACAAATCAAAGCCACAATAAGATAACATTTCACACTCACTAGGGTGGTTAGAATAAAAAAGACATACAATAATGACTGCTGGTGAAGAAGTGGAGAAATTGGAACTATCATACTAGTGGGAATATAAAATTGTGCAACCACTTTGGAAGAAGTTTAGCAGCTCCTCAAAAGGTTAAACATCGGGTTACCATATAACCTAGCAATTCTACTCCTAGGTATATGCCCACACAAAAACTTGCACACAAATTTTCATGGCTGTGTTATTCCTAATAGCCAAAACCCACCAAATGTCCATTAACCGGTGAATGAATAAACAAAATGTGGCATATCTACACAATGGAATATTATTCAAGAAATGAAGAACTGATACATGCTACAACATGGATGAACTTTAAAAACATTATGTTAAATGAAGGAAGCGGTCACAAGGGCTAATATTGTAAGATTCCATTTATATGAAATGTATGGAATATGCAAATCTGTAGAGACAGAAAGTACACTAATAATTGCCTAGGGCTGGGGGACTTGGGAGAGATTATGGCTAAGTGGAGCAGGGGTTTCTTCCTGAGGAGATGAAAATGTTCTAAAAGGCCGGGCGCGGTGGCTCAAGCCTGTAATCCCAGCACTTTGGGAGGCCGAGATGGGTGGATCACGAGGTCAGGAGATCGAGACCATCCTGGCTAACACGGTGAAACCCCATCTCTACTAAAAATACAAAAAAATTAGCCGGGCGTGGTGGCAGGCGCCTGTAGTCCCAGCTACTTGGGAGGCTGAGGCAGGAGAATGGCGTGAACCCGGGAGGCGGAGCTTGCAGTGAGCCGAGATAGTGCCACTGCACTCCAGCCTGGGCGACAGAGCAAGACTCTGCCTCAAAAAAAAAAAAAAAAAAAGAAAATGTTCTAAAATTGAATGCGGTGATGTTTGCACAATTCTGTCCATACAGTAAAAGACTGAATTTATACTTTCAATGGGGAAAACATATAGTGTACAAAGTTGTTAAGAAAACAAGTGGATGAGGCTGGGCACGGTGGCTCATGCCTGAATCCCAGCCCTTTGGGAGGCTGAAGTGGGCGAATCATTTGAGGTCAGGAGTTCAAGACCAGCCTGGCCGACATGGTGAAACCCTGTCTCTACTAAAAAAAAAAAAAAAATTAGCCAGGTGTTGTGGCAGGTGCCTGTAATCCCAGCTACTTGGGAGGCTGACGCAGGAGAATCGCTTGAACCCAGGAGGTGGAGGTTATAGTGAGACGAGATCACACTACTGTACTCCAGCCTGGGTGACAGAGCTAGATTCCGTCTTTAAAGAAAAAAGAAAGAAAGAAAACAAGTGGATGAACTGGGAGAATTTCTGAAGGTAGAGCTGACAGATTTTACTGATGAATTCATTATATTTAAAGACATTTAGAAAATACCTCTATTTAATTAGAACCAAGAGCTAAAATTTAATTATAAAAGCAGTAGAAATGTTTCTTTCCTTAAATGTGTACATATATTTCCTGAAAAAGAGTAACTTCATAATATGATTGTTTTCCTCATCTCTGCACAATTAAACTTTTTATCTAAGTAGCCGGAACTCAGTTGTATTTGTCTCATTAAAATAAACACGTATTGCTGGTTTAAGAAAAAAATTCAAATTTCTAACTTTAGGGGAATTTTTTTTAAGTCAGAGATTCTTGCTATTTGTAAAAATGTTTCCGTCCCTCCTGGCAGAAATTGTGAAAGATTTACTAGCTAAGACTTGAGATGTTTCTGCTTCATTTGCATTTTATAAATAAATGGAGTAAAAAAATGTATTAAGGAAAAAAAAAAACCCACAGGACAAAACCAAATCACATCAGATTAGGTCTGCAATGATCAATCAGGAAAGGCTAATTTTTCAATAATAATATTAATAGCTAGCATATGTAAGTGCTTACTCTATCCTTGGCTCTGCTCTAAGCACTTTACATATACTCACTTATGGAATTTTTGCTACAACCTTTCGTGGTGGGTACTTTTATTTTTACCATTTTATGCATGAGGAATTGAAGTACCCACAGATTAAGTGACTTGCTTAGGGTGACAAAGCTAGGGAACGGTGAAGCTGGGGTCTGAACCCAGGCACTCCTGCACTTACTTGATTCTCTTTGTCTACCTACCCTGCACTGCTGCTCATATTCATTTCTCATCTGTGTCAGTCTCTCTTCTTGCAGGAAGAACTCAGCACTGCTGGGATCGAGGTCACCAAACTAGAAAGGGAAAAGGGCAAAGCTGTCATTTTTCCCGAGTGCCCTTCTTTGACCCAACACAGCAAAGGCCCAGTTTCTGGTATTCACCCAGTCTCTTGAGTATGATAGGAATGCGATATTTAAACACAAACACCACCAACTGGGTGATGGGGAGAACGCACTAGAGTGACGTGTTCAATGAACGCAGGGATCATTTCTCAGTGCCAGGCATGTTCTCCTTCATAACCAACTTAGTAAATTATATCCTTGCAGAAGTTAGAGCATCCTTTAGCTCCCAGTAATTGCCTGATAAAAATGTTCTGGGGGCATTGCTTCTGTTCTTTTGAGTAAACTACATAAAGTAGGCTGCCTATCAGGAAATGAGATTTGAACAGGTTTACCTTTTCTGCTAACACATTTTCCAAATTTCGCTGAAGTTTGTTCGTCAGATTCTCATATTCTGCCAACTTCTCTGCATTTTCCAGAAGCTCATTTTCCAGACGACTGTTTTCCTGAACAAGCATGGGGAAATTAAATGTGGCACAGATTAAGAAATTAGCAAACTGTGGTACCATTTTATATACAGCATAAATCAGCACTGTAGATTAAAGATGTTTATCCATCTTAAGAGTTGTAGTAGACTACAGGAGGCAAAAGTAAATATAAAAAGGTTGGTATCTATTTTATAACAACAAAATAAGTTTGCCCTTTTGTTTTTGACCACATAGAACTGTGCTGTCCAAAACAGGTAGCTGCTAGCAGCCACACTGGGTACTGAGCCCTTGAAGTGTGTCTAGTACAAACTGTAAGTTTAAAATAGACACCAGACTTTGAATAGCCCCAAAATGTAAACTAGCTCAGTAATATTTTTTGTGTACTGATTGTGTATCAAAATGATAATGTTTTAGAGATAACTGGATTAAACAAGATTATTTGAAATTAGTTTCACCTGTTTCTTTTCACCTTTCAGTGTGGTTACTTGCAAACTGAAGTTATAATGTAAGCCACATATGTGTATCTATTGGACAGCATTGCAGTAGAATATGAAAATATTCTCAATATATAGTAATGACAAATGAAAGAAAATGATTACAAAATACCTTGTTCAGCTGCCAGCAAAAGAGAACTCAGAAAAAGTACAAAAAGTAGAGTAACTCTAGGCCAGGCATGGTGGCTCACGCCTGTAATCCCAGCACTTTGGGAGGCAGAGGCGGGCGGATCACGAGGTCAGGAGATCAAGAGATCAAGACCATCCTGGTTAACACGGTTAAACCCTGTCTCTACTAAAAATACAAAAAATTAGCTGGGTGTAGTGGCGGGCGCCTGTAGTCCCAGCTACTTGGGAGGCTGTGGCAGAAGAATGGCGTGAACCCGGGAGGCGGAGCTTGCAGTGAGCCGAGATCATGCCACTGCACTCCAGCCTGGGTGACAGAGCGAGACTCCATCTCAAAAAAAAAAAAAAACAAAAAACAAAAAACAGTCGAGTAACTCTATAATCAATTTATTGATATTATGATTTGGTATATATTTAATGTATAAATTTATTTTGGTTTAAAGATGTAAAAACTGTACATATACATTGCTCATAATCTGTATATGTTTATATTATAATAAAATAACACATCGACTAAAACCCACAAAAGTTTTTTTTTTAAACTTAAAAGGATCTGTATATATAGTATTTTTAAGGAAGATTTCCAACCACATTTGCTAACACACACAGACAGACATGCCATTTGACATTTTTCTTTTCCTGTGTTAAAGGCTGATTGGAAGAACATCATTTTTTAAGTACATTTTGCCAAAAGAATACAGAGCCAGTATATTTTTAGTATATTCTAGTTCATACCCTCATACAGCAACATAAGTAAAAAATAATGTACTTGGAGCATTTAAAAAACACCACCTTCCCCTAAAATGCCAGTTCTATAACATTAATCTTTCAAAGTACGTCTAAATGGAGAGGCTAGAACAATATGGAGTAATCTGTGTATCAGGAAGTGCTGGTGCTCTGGAGATTGACAAATCAGATACTATTGCTATCTTGGGGAGGGAGGCAGATGTGGATACAACTCCATATGACCCAACAGGAAATGTGCTATCTCTTGGCAAGAAACAAGTAAATGTAATGGGAATGAAAAGGTGATTTGGCCTGCAGTGTTGGGGAAAGCCATGAAGGAGCATAAATGTGCTCTGCCCTCTGCGGCACAGAGAAAACTGAGGTAGGGGCAGTGGGGTGGAGGAGGGCATGGCACTGGGACTTGCTGGCAGCAGCTCAAGTTTGAAAGGTATGAGGACGAGCTGCCTTTCAGGAGCCTTGACTGTTAACACATTGTTTTTGTTGTTTTTTTGCAAAGGGTGGTAACAGCATGATTGTAACTGATCTTTAGTTGAGTAACTGGTAGCCATATGGAGGTGGAAGAAATGGAAGAAAGAACTGTTCAGGATACACATTAATTAGCTGAGACATCATGATGAATTCTGAACCTAATCAGAGGCTGGGGAAATGCAGAGGAAGGAGATAAATCTGAGAGTCACTTCAGAGCATCAATGTAACTTACAGACTGATGAGTAATGATGAGGGAAGATGACGAAGAATTTTAGCTTCTGAGACTTACACCTCATGGTGTTGCTGTTGATTAGGGAGAAATTCACGAGATGAAACAGTTGGATGGCTAGGGAGTGATAATTAGCTCAGTGTTTGATGTATGGAGTTTCAAGAACCTTTCATGATAGCAGTAACAACAAACATTTCGTATGTACTTATTATTTCCCAGACACTGTATGTGCATCATCTCATTTAGTCCCCACGTCAATGCGATAGGGTAAGTATTATTATGGTGCCCATCAGGCTGAGGAACCTGATCTACGTTTTCAGTAAGTGATGGTACCCAGATCTGAACCAGGCAGCCTGACTTCAGAGCCCTTGCACCTTATTATCTGGTGTAAGAGTCCAGTAAAGAGAAGGATCACTTCTTTCACTGAGGCACAGGAAAGAGGGGAGGATGTTTGAGCGACAAGGCACATTTGGAGGCCAAGGTGGGAGGATCACTTTAGGCCAGGGTTCGATACCAGCCTAGGCATCATAATGAGACCCCGTTTCTATACATTTTTTTTTTTTTTGGATGCAGTCTTGCTGTGTCGCCCAGGCTGGAGTCCAGTGGCACAATCTCCGCTCACTGCAACCTCTGCCACCCAAGTTCAAGCAATTCTCCTGCCTCAGCCTCCTGAGTAGCTGTGATTACAGGCATGCACCACCACACCCTGCTAATTTTTTGTATTTTTAGTAGAGACAGGATTTTACAATGTTGGCCAGGCTGGTCTCGAATTCCTGACCTCAAGTGATCCGCCCGCCTCGACCTCCCAAAGTGCTGAGGTTACAAAACACATTTTTAATTAGCTGAGCATAATAACATGAGCCTATAGTCCCAGCGACTTGGCAGGCTGAGGCTGGAGGATCACATGGGGCCAGGAGTTTGAGGCTGTGGTAAGCTATAACTGCACCACCGCGCTCCAGTCTGGGTGACAGAGTGAGACCCCATCTCAAAACAGAGAGAAGAAAAGGCACATTTGGAGGCCGGGAGAAACAGGCATCCATGTAGCAGGAGGCAAGACCATCTGCTGAGAATGAGGGGGGCGGGCAGGCAAGGAGACGGGGATCTGAGGGTGAGGGCCAGGTTTCGAGTAGCAGCGGGAGGAACAAAGGGGTCAGCCAGGTGCCAAACAGCCCTGAAGACCTAGTGAACCCGCAGTGGGAGAGAAGAACAAGATATGCTAATCAATACCGTGAGCAAAGCAGGAGCCTGGGTAGCCCTGCTGAAATCCAGATTTTAGCAGCGCCCTGCCAAGTCTGGGTGAAGACTCAGCTGGGCAAACTTAGAGGATTTTTGGACTAAACCCTGTGCAAACATGCCCACTTCCAAAGCTGTAGTTTTCCACGTGGTGTTCCCAGCAGGGATGCAGACCACAGAACTAATAAGATGATTACCTTTAAAGAGAGGGCAAGGCGGTCCCGGATATAGTTCTCTTCTGTTTTTGCCTTTTCAATTTCCTGTTCAAGTTCTAAACGCTGCTTGCCTGCCTGCTGCAGGATTTGCTCTCTCTCTTTTCGGAGTTCATTTTTTAAGGCTGCTATTCGCTCCTTGTACTCTTCATCCAGTTTCCTGTAAGGAAGAAAAATGGACAAGCTGCCATCACGTCTTTCAGAGGTCCCAGCATCGATCTACCAAAAATGGAAACACAGAGGCACAGAGATGAAAAGCACCTGGATAAAATGTCTAGTGTACCCAGCTTTCCCTTAGGGCTTGACACATCTGAGTCACTCCAGCCAGGTGTGGCCAACAGGCTGGCCAGCAGAGTCCCCAATGCACTGTTCTGCCCCTGCAGCTGCAGGCTCCACTGTGCTGGGCTAGGGTGGTGGGTGAGGAGGAGCTTCACTGCTGGCCTCACCTGAGGTTGTACTCATTCCGCCGCTCTATGGCCGCATGGTGATCATCCACCTCCGAGGCCATTAAAGACTTGAGCTTCTCGGCCTTGTCCAGATCTGATCGTAGCTTCTCTTTTTCTCTGACCACCTGATCAACTCGTTCCCTAGGATCATAAGTACACTGAGTTAATGGGAAACTGTTTCTAAGCAACAAGTAGACCCAGAAAAGCTCTCATCTGGCTTGCATCAATGCAGAAGCAAAACCAAGACAACCAAAACCCTCCCAAAGCAAAAAGGCGTTCCACCTTTCCCTTCAAAAGCCCACATGTCAATCTAAGTTCTCCTTAATTTTCCTATGGTTTAAGGAAGATGTGTGCAGCAGTTGGATAGAAGATGAGCGATGTTTGCATACAGAATAGAAGGATGTCTATCCAAGGCATCCGAATGACTTGCTGGACAAGTAGGAAAGGGAATGGGGCAGGCGAACCTTCTGCTCAACTCACAACAAATGCCGGATTTCAGCCTTAAAGCTGGCCAGAGCCGCCTGGTGAATGCTGTTCTTGGTGACCAAAAGTTCATTTTCAAGGGCCAGTGTTAATTCTGTCAAGTTGATGTTTCCATCGAGGCTGAAATCCAAGGCCTAGAAATCAGAGCAAGGCATAAATTCAAAAACAAATCACTTATTCCACCCTCTGAAAGCAGAAAACGTGAAGGCTATACAAACTCTGAGAGCTGACAATGATCCAGAAACTAGACAATTCCATTGCTTTAGTGATTGCTTAGGAACAGCTATCAGTCTAGAACATAGTTAAGTTTTCTCTAAGGAAAGCATAACATGGTTATTTGTGCTAAAAAGAAAAAAAATTATCTTGGCCAGGTGCAGTGGCTCACGCCCATAATCCCAGCTCTTTGGGAGGCCCAGGCATGTGGATCATTTGAGGTCAGGAGTTCAAGAGCATCCTGGCCAACATGGTGAAACCCCGTTTCTACTAAAAATACAAAAATTAGCCCGGCATGGTGGTGTGCACTCGTAGTCCCAGCTACTTGGGAGGCTGAGGCAGGAGAATCGCCTGAACCCGGGGAGGTAGAGGTTGCAGTGAGCCGAGATTACACCATTACACTCCAGCCCAGGTGACAAAGCAAGACTCCATCTCAAAAAAACAAAACAAAACAAACAACAACAACAACAAAACTATCTGGCCCTGTAAATAAACACAATTGTAAGAGTATTTCTTATGTCAATAATCTGGGGATTAAAAACATGGAAAATACTTAACAAAAGGCTCCTAGTTAAAATGGCTAAAAAAAGTTACCTCTTATCTTCGAGACTTTGTGAACAGATGTACCATTAGGGAGAAATAAAATCAAATCATGGTTTTCAAAAAAAAAAAAAAAAAAATTGAAAATTTTCAACCTTTCTTCGGTTTGTCATTTTTCTCAATTTTAGCTGCCACACCTTCAGGATCTCCTGGCTGTTCTCAATGCCCTCTTCTTGCCAGGTGTCAAGTATTCTCTCCACAGATGCATGGCCCATCCCATCATCCAGGCAAGAGAAGACCCGAAAGCCAATGGTACTTGTCATTGCCGATGGGGTTGTGGTACGTCGTCCACTCTCATCAAAAGACTGGAAGGAGGAAGAGACTTAAGCAAGCCTGGCTTGATTCCAGGTATTTCAACAAGATATTGGTCAGTCCTGACCACGGTGGGTAGAAGGCATGTTCCTCTAATTTACCGTGCCAGGAAAAAAGTCGTGCAGCCTCTCTGATCTCTGTTCCCAAGTGAGTCAAGCCTACAGAGCTTAGCAAGACCAACTGTTTTGGTAGAGAGTTCTATGACATGGACGAGATACATCCCTAATTAACACCAGGTTTCTTCTGACCCAGAGCTGACATGACAAGGCATAATCAGTGGTCTTCCCATTGCAATTTATGGTCATTTCTCAAACCCAACCTTCCCTTCCTAATGGTTAAGGCTTTCTAATTCTTCTTTTGCTTCCCTCTCTTTCCTTAGTATTTTGTTTCAGACAACAGATTAATTTATTAGACACTACTCAAATGGGTTCTAACTTTTATTCACAAAGAAAGCACTTTTGCTTATTTTTTACCTGCATGGAAAGGTGCCTTTTTAGTTGTCTATATGGAGTAGATGCTGATGGTGTAAGGGATTTTCCATTTTTAAACAAACCATAGAAAAAATCTTCTACACTCATTGTACCGTCAGGATCCAGATTATGGAATACTTCCTCGAGCATCTAGAAAAGAGTCACCACATATTTTAAATACTTCATTGAAAACAACACAAGGCCCAAGGTATACTTCTGGCCAATAGTAATCAGCACCATGGTTGGTCCCAGGACTCCAGAAATATAATTATGCCCCTTTATCCTCATTTTACTGATTTCCCTTTCAAGTAATGATATGCCCTCCTCCTTCACACAAACTAAATAAAAGTCAATTTCCAACATCTTCATAATATTATGCAATTTAGCAATTAACTATATTCTCTTTTACTCACACTCCTACAATAGGCAGTCTTTAATGTTGTTACACATTATTCTTACAAATTAAAAAAATTACCTAAATAATACAAAGATACGGCTTTCTGGCTAGGCATGGTGGCTCATGCCTGTAATCCCAGCACTTTGGGAGGCCGAGGCAGGTGGATCACGAGGTCAGGAGATCGAGACCATCCTGGCTAACACGGTGAAACCCCGTCTCTACTAAAAATACAAAAATTAGCTGGGCGTGGTGGCAGGCGCCTATAGTCCCAGCTGCTTGGGAGGCTGAGGCAGGAGAATGGCGTGAACCCGTGAGGCGGAGTTTTCAATAAGCCGAGATCATGCCACTGCACTCCAGCCTGGGCAACAGAGCGAGACTCTGTCTTTAAAAAAAAAAAAAAAAAAAAAAAAAAAATGATACAGCTTCCCAGTGTCATAACAGCAGAAAGTGGTTAGACATCTGTTACACCTTTACACTGTGGTGACCCTCGGTGATATTTTCTTTATGTTGAATTTTTGAAACTGGTATGCTAACACAGCAGAATTTGGTCTGGGACAGATTACAATGATCTGATTACAATTCAGATTTGGGTTCTGAAATTCATAACCTGGGGTTTAGAACCTTACTTGTAACCATACTGAGTGTGTTGGCTTTTTGCTTTAATGTTTTAGCGCAGGAGAAACAAAGATTTTATGTGTGTGCAATAGATGTGTTCCAAGAGATGTAAAGGCAAGGGAGTTTTGACTGGCTAGTCTGCACTCTCGAATGGTAATCAAATAGCCCCTATCCTGTAATAGGGAAGGGAAGATTGGGCTACAGCCCCATCTAGAAGTTTGCCTGGGAATGGCTGGTTCCCTAGCTCCACAGAGGAATGGGAAGGTGAACAGAGAAACGTGAATCATTGAAGCCACAGAACGAGGAGGAAAGGCAAAACCCTCTTACTAGCAGTCAGATTCTTCTTTATTCTGGGGGCTAAAATGTTTCTACAGGAACATGCCTCCAATGTACAAAACGGAAATCTCTTGGAGAGCTTGTTAAAATGAAGACTCTAATATAGTAAGTCTGGTGGTGGGGACTCAGATGCAGCATTTCTAACAAGCTTGCAGTTGAGGCCCATGCCACTGAGCAGTAAGGAGACAGAATAAGCAACAAATTGCTCTTGTTGCATTTGAGCCTACAACTGGACTCATTCTAACACAGACCTAAATTCTCTGCAACACATTCTCAAAATTTTAATATTCATTTTGTAAATCTGGACTACTGCTAGGATTTACACAATCTCATTATTGTTGATTTCATTCTTCGTGTAAGGGCTTGAGGCAATTCTTTCATCTCAAATGTTTTTTTCCCCCCAATTCATATCCAATAGGAAACATCAGTTTCCATTCTTGCTTTCATACTACTTCCTCTGGAGGGAACTCTGAAACAAGAAAACCATTCTAAGGAGTGGAAACGTTTGCAAGAAGCAACAATCCTAAAAGAGGATCAAATCAATGGAGAGATATTTGGGGCAAGATTCTGAGGTTGCCAAGATCCCTTAACTTTTCTATCCTATTCTTATCCACCAAAATAATACTCTCCTAGAGGACAAGGCTTTCAGGACCATCATACCAGAAATTACAGTCAAGTCCAGGTGTGTTGACTGAAGTTAACAAGGTTAAAAGTTTGGCTCTAACCTTAGATCCACACTGCTTGACCTGTGACATTAGCCAAATCCGTGCACCACTTCCAGACTGCCTAAAGACCTTGTACCTGGGAAGTCCTTCCAGTTATTTTAGGTGGTGGAGTGGGCAAGTGATGAATAAAACAGTGTGGATTCAGAAGACCGGGGGGGCTAGGCAGAAAACAATGCTGGTTAAATGGCCAACTGGGGCACGCTCTACACATCGAGCAGGAGCTGTCTCTGGAACTGTGAGGACATTCTAATTCCCCAGGATACATGGACCAGGTCTTTGGATGGTTGGTTTATGGAAGTGTAAGTTGGAAAATAATCACAAACCCACACACTCAAAGAGGGCTGGAAAATGATGTCAATGAATGAGGCAAGATGGGTTTAAGACATCAGAAAGTAGTGAGTGCTGGGAAACTGAACACAGGGGTGCATGTTCTCTCCAAAGGAGCTGGCTGCATCTTACTGTCCACAAAATGGAGCCAAATCTTTGGATTTTGAGAAAAATCTCCTGATTTTTTTTTTTTTTCAATGTAGCAAAAAGTTCATTTTTAAGAACACTGGGCATGACCAATAAAATAGGCTTGGGGCCAGACTTGGCATCAAGCATGCTAGTTTGCATCTCTGCCCCGTCACTGTTCTTGCTTTTGGAAAAGAGTGTGCTAGTTACAGGCATAAGACAGTGACTCTACTTCCCCTTCATGAAAGCAGTGAACAGCCATGATTTCACTCTCTCTACCTATAAAATGAGAGGTGACTAAATCTAAAATGGCTTTCAGTTATAAAATTTTAGGATTCCAAGTAAATGAGATCATCTTGAACTTCCAGCTCCTCTGTGGTTTAGAGCTAGTAATACTAAGTACTACAGTATTTCACTATTTTTCTTTAGCAGGAAAAACACTAAGCAAAAGCTATATTCACACTGCCTGTCCTCAGGCCAGAGGAAAATAACTAAATGTGCTATTTCTTTTCCTGAGCTTTGGAAACTCCACCACAGAAGAAAATGCAGCTTTCCACAAATGGCTACAATTTATTCCAAGAATTGGTTTTAGATAAATAATCCAAGTTTGTGCAATATTTTTTGGCAAAAACAACCCAAGATTCTGCATACTGCACTGATTTACAATTCAGGAGAATAAATTTAATTTTATGACTCAATAATCACCAATGAAAAATAAATGACCACTGAGCCATTAAAAAGGTAAACAAAGGGTATATAATGGTCAAATACACACGGAAGAAGGGGAAAACAACAAAAACTTTCTGTAAGTCAGGCTACTTGGAAGCTTGTGATAATAAATCAAAAGCTATTATTTGTTTAGAAAAATACCACTAAACAACTATTTCTATTATTTGTTTAGAAAAATAATACCACTTACTTCCTGAGCAAGCAGAAAGCATGGTTTCAAATATCATTATAATCAAAGATTCCCAAAGCGACAACTGTAGCCCTAACCTAACTCTCTCCAGTCCTTATTTTCAGCTCGTTGAAAGGCATATCTTAGAATTATTTCTGTTCTTATGTTTCACAGCTATTCATGCACCCAGTCCTACCAGTTCCTCTCTTCATTTTTTAGAAAACATAAAGCTCAGAGTTTTCCCAAAGAAGAGTCTTTTGGGGGCTCCTTCAAAACTCTTCTTAGTACTTTCAAAACAACCAATCTACCCTTCACCATTTTCTCATGACCAGAATATTGTGATGGCTGCTGGCTGCTCTCACCCAAGGCTCTCTTCATGCCAATATGTAAAAGCAGTTTAGCTCCTCGTCAGCAAGCAAGATTTTTCTCTATATTGCTCAATCTGCTTAAGAACTCAGGGATGATATTGAGATGTTCTTTCCAAAAAATTAAATTTATCCTTCTGGCCTACAAAATACTCCCCCAACTCAAATCTACTGAAATCCTTGCTTAATTCTTCCTCCACATGTTTCCCACATTTTACTCTGCGAATGGCACCTCTACAAATACATGTGACATCATGGCTACACAGAGCTAGTGCCTGACAGTTTCACATGGGGTAACCTGCCTAGCACAGTGAGTTTGCAATAGCTGGGTAAGTGTCAGCCCTTGTCAGTTTTTCTTTTCCACAACACAACAAGAGCTCCTCAATGACAGAATCTGTATGAATGACTTCTTAGGAAAAATGACTTCTTAGGAAAAAAATCTTTATGAATGACTTCTTAGGAAAAAAATCTTTATGAATGACTTCTTAGGAAAAAACAAGCTGCAGAGAGCCACACCACAGCTGTTCCTAGCCTGTGGCCAGCTACGCTTTTACCATCACTATTATTCCTGAATGACACTGCGAGGCTCACCTCTCCATCCACACTCTGTAAACCGTACTGCTCACAGATGGAGACCAGCTTCTTCCGGTTCAGGTGACCATCACGGGTGATCCCCAAATCATCACAAACCTCTTGCAGTTTCTCTTCTATCCAGTCTTGGGGAGGGGAAGATCCACTCTGTGAAGCATTCAAGTCATCTGGGTTCCAAAACCTTAACTGGCCTGAGAGAGAAGCAAATGTTGCACGGTTTCCAAAGGAATTACAAAGAGAGAGTGCCTATTCTTAAAGAAAACTGTGCTTTCTGAAAATCAATATTATAAGAAAAAGACAATAAATGTCAATTCCATTTTGATTTGGTCCTGAAGCTCCCATGAAACAGAATCAATGGTTCTAAGGCTGCAACTAGAGTAAATGGGTACTTTTTGGCTCCCTGACTGTCATTACTGTGTAATAAATATAATCTCCTGTGCAATATTGCAAAGTTCTAGGTTTGTTTTATTTCAATACTGAGCACATCACAAGCTTAGGCTATAGTGATCATAAGAGAAAGCTGGTTGAGGGCCATTATCGAGAACTCTATAAGCTCTATCTCAGCTATAGCTACCAGAATGTATTACCTCCACTTTCTTTTCAGCCTAAGTACTACAGCATCTTTTACTGAAAAGAAAATAATCTCATGATAAAAGTCTCAAGATGGCCAGGCGCGGTGGCTCACACCTGTAATCCCAGCATTTTGGGAGGCCGAGGTGGGCGGATTATAAGGTCAGGAGATGGAGACCATCCGCTACGGTGAAACCCCGTCTCTACTAAAAATACAAAAAAATTAGCCGGGCGTGGTGGCGGGTGCCTGTAGTCCCAGCTACTTGGGAGGCTGAGGCAGGAGAATGGCGTGAACCTGGGAGGCAGAGTTTGCAGTGAGCCGAGATCTGGCCACTGTACTCCACCTGGGCGACAGAGCGAGATTCCATCTCAAAAAAAAAAAAAAAAAGTCTCAGGATTAGCCTGTTCCCAAATCTTTACATATGAATATTCTGACATACAGAAACCAACAGTTCAACTGGAAAAAAAAAAAAAAAAAAAAATCAATGGTTGCAAGCTATAAGTTCCCAGTTATCTATACATTAAGGTAAATTTCATTTGAAGACTTAAGGATCAAACTACTTATTTAAAAATCAAAACTGCGTATTTATTCTCTATTAAAAGCCCTCACTTGTAAATTTTGCTTTACACATTAGAGATTCTGTAAGGTCATTACTTAAACATGAGATAATTACTGGCACAATTTTGTGTGCTTGGAAGAACCTCAGAGGGTTGAAAGGCATATTTAGTGCTACTCCCACTCTTTACTGACAGGAATTAAGCCCATTACTGCTGTGGCGTTTCAACCTAGAGAACAGGTTGTAATTACACTTAAGTACAGTTAATCCACAGAGGGTTGTGAAGTGGGCTGAGGTTCTGTTAGCTGAACCACAGTGCCATCTTGTGGCTAGAAGATCAACGTGTTCTGATGCTTCTGAAACACATTTGAAACTTGTCAAAGGATGCATTTTTAAATTAACTAATTAATTTATATTGTTATTTTTATTTTTTGAGACACAGTCTCTTCTGTTATCCAAGCAGGAGTACAGTGGCACAATCACGGCTCACTACAGCCTCCAACTCTTGGGCTTAATGGATTCCTCCACCTCAGCCTTCTGAGTAGCTGGGATGACAGGCACGTGCTAACCACACCTGGCTATTTTTAGTAGAGACGGGGTTCGCCATGGCTGGTCATGAACTCCTGGGCTCAAGTGATCCTCCTGTCTTGGCCTCCCAAAGTGCTGGGATTACAGGCGTGAGCCACTGTGCCTGGCCAAGGGATGCATTTTAATAGGTCACTATTTAGGACTGTTATAAAATTAATCTGAAAGTCTGTGTAACAGAGAAATTAGCCCGTAAGTGAAATTATGTATCTCAGTTACCATCTCTTGCACGATATTAAATGCTAGGATTTTAAAACTAAAAGCTATCAATTGTGAATAAATTTTTTGTTGCTGTTTTTCTTAATGTTAATTCCCAGCTGGCCTCCAGCATAAGAGATCAGAAAGACAGGGTGTGGAGAGCACCTGGCAGCCCTTCCCTTCCAGGCACGTCCTGACACACTCAGCTCTTACCTTCCGCTTCATACTCCTCACTGCGTTGCGTCTTCCAGTGCTAGAGGAGGCAAGAGAAGATTAGTGTGCTTTACAACTTATTCAGAAAGAACTATCCTAGCTTTTCCTAGAGCAGATCACTCTCTGGCTCTGAAATCATCATCTAAGTGAGTCACATAATTTCAGGACTCTCTAGTGTATCCATCTAGATGAGTTCTCTTCAGTTAACCAGCCAATCAGGATGAGACTCCTAAGAAACACCACACAGCCTTCTGCAGCATTTCACCAATGATTTGTCCTCATTTGCTAGGTCACTAATTCAACAGCAAAACCTATCACAACCGATTAAACCCAGCCAAAGCAAATATCCAGTATCATCAACCAACAAGTATCTGTACACATGCATTTATGAATTTATTCTTCAATAAATGTGTACTGAGTGCTTCTTTTTGTGCTAGGTACTGTGCTAAGTCTTGGTAATACAACCACAAACAACCATGAACAGGACAAACATATTTCCTGCCTCAAGAAGTTTATATGCTAACGAAGACAAGCAGACAAGAAAACAGGAAATACAACAGGGTAGTATTTTAAGTGCTATGACAAGGAAGTTCAGGATGCTATGTGGCTACACAGATGGGATACTTTAGACTTGGTAGATCGGGAAGAAGCAATGTCTAAACTGAGAACTGAAGGATAAACTGCAGAGAGCCAAATGAAAAGAAGGGGACAGTTGTTATTTGCCGAAGCACGAAGGCAAGAATGAGCCTGGTTCATCTGTGGCATAGTGAGGAGAGAGATGCAACTTAAAATAAGTAGGCTAGAGAAAGTGTAAGTAAAATGTACATTATCAGTAAATTACATTAAAGGCAGTTCAATTTATCTGAATTGGACCATTTTGCCACCTTATCATGCTTCATTACTCCTGCCTCTTCTCCAAAGTCACAGCATACAGTTGTAATTTGTGTACTGCACCAAAGTGACCTGCTAAGGGCACAGGTCAGGACCAAAATTCAGCCCTTGCTCCACTGGCTGGGGACGGTACAGGTCATCTTTTGACCAGTTGCAACAAGTAGGTCCACAGTGGCTGTGGCTTCCAGCAAATGGCTTTATCCTCTCCAGCAAACTGCCTAAAACTAATCACTGTTACGGGGGGTTACTACAACCATCAAAGAAAACCCTGCTAGAAAAGGTGAATCGCCCTTTCCAAATGCGGCTGCTGTCATAGCAGTGATCCAGCTTTATGAATGAAGCTGCCTTTGATAACAAATAACCAGCACATTTTCTGGGTAGCTGACCTGTACAAGATTACTTGATCTCTTAGAATCCGAAAATAAACTCGACAGGAAAGTCAGCCTAATTAATACCTGTCTCTAGAACTTGGATTCCTCATGACAGATGGTATGCCACGTAAAATTTTTAGATGAAATGTTGTTTTCCAGTAGTTCATTCAAGTTAATATGAGTTGAAATTCTTCTTTCAGGCAATCTACCCTCATCTACTTTATTCTCCACACTCAATAGTGGTAGTTCTCTCCTCTTAAATGAGGTCCAACCACCTATCATGGTTTCACAGGTCCATGTTTTACTTAGATACTTAAGACAGTACCAATTCAGAGAGTTCATTTAATTTGACCATACCAAACTGACAATGCTGAGATGGGTTACTGCTGACAAACGGAAGACACCAAAAGGCCATAACTCAAAATGCTGAAGTTCACTACAATTCATGCAGATTACAATGGAAAGTCACTAATAAACACAGTATCAATGAAAAATGAATTAGGACACTGTGTGATTTTTGCTTGTGATAACGATTTCATCAGCTCACTGAGCCTACATTTCTACATAAAGACGTCTCTCCAATCTAGTGGATGTCTGAGGCATGGTGGGGATGGGGAGTGAATGGTAAAGTCAGCAGTCCTTCATAAATTTTCTTATATTGTCATTTCTGGTCGGAATTAAATTGTTTTTGCATAAGAAAATTTAAAAGAACAAAATCATCCTGCCTGTCTGTCCCTCCACATTTATTTCCCTATTCAACGGAGCAGACAATTTAAATGCTCATACTACTCTGGCATCCAAAATTATGAAAATTCATTATTTAGTATACCAGTTGGAAACACCCCAGAACTAAATCCACTAATTCCACCTATGACTAATAAAATAGGGTTTTATGGTCTCAGAACCATTGGTCAAAACCTACCAAATCTCAAACGGGATGATTTCTAACAGCAGAAACAAATGGGAGAAATGGCAGGAGAATGTTATCACTGGCCCCCAAACATAAAGAGAGTCCCAGTTGGAATATACAGCTGTAAAAATGCAACATACACACCTTCGAAAAATCCTTGTCATTACTAAAGCATTGGCTCATTTACTTTTCAGTTCATCTGAAAATAGTGAGCACAGAATTCAGAGATTCAGAGAAGATGCTCCAATATACTGTTTCCAACATCTTATGAGTCTATGAGACTGGGTGCCTATGTCTGATTCACTCTCTGGGACAGCACTTCCCTGCTGCCTTCTTCCCTGGATTCTTACTCCTAACTAATAAGGGATCGAGTACGGGGACCACTGCGTAGACTTAGGAGCCAGAGTGCCTGGTGCTGAATCATGGCTTCCCTATCAGGTTGGCCTTAGGCAAGCTTCTGACGACTTCTGCCTCAGGTTCTCTGTCTCTAAAATGGGAACGAAGTAGTACGTATTTCATAGAGTTATGGTCAAGTGCTTAGAATTGTGCCTGGCACATAGTAAGCTCTATACAATTGTGTTATTTTTATTGGACATATGTTTATATGATACATGCAGAATTTATTTTAATTTCGATATTTAAACTTAACGTATTCAATTGGGTCGGCCTGGGGAGGTATCTGTCATTCATATACATTTGTAAGAAAAATGCCAAGTCTTCCCAGCAGAGAAGCTAGAAACACAGACAATTCACATAAGAGGCTACATAATTTAAAAAAAAAAAAAACAAACAAAAAAAAACGTGGGAAGGTTCATCTCAACAGCAATCAAAGAAAGATTAAAACCAAGAAGTCATTTTGTTCCCACAAAAAGGTCATTTTGTTCCTATTAAATTAGCAAAGTATTTAAGATATGACTTCTACTATCATCAAGGTTATGATTTAAAATAGGTCTGTTTATATGTCATGGGTAGCACTGTAAATGGTTTTTACTTTTAGTAACGTAATGGCTTTATGTATCAAAAGCAATAAAAATGTTCATACTTTTTGGTCCAATAATTTCACTTGGTATTCAAAGACAATAAAATCGAGGAAGAAAAGCCATATGTGTAAATATGTACATCACAGCACTTTTTGTAACAAGAAAGTATTAAAAACAATTTAAATATTCAACAACAGCCTAAAGTATAATGATACATTATAATGTAGCCATTAAAAGCATAATTAAAAAACCATATACGAACATGGAAAAGCATCTTATGAAACGTTAAATGAAAGACCATTACAAAAATGCTATCTATACAATGAAAAAATATTTATACAATTAGACAAAGGCTGGAAGGAAACGGAGATAATAAAAACATGCATCTTGGATGAAGGATCATGGGAAACAATTTCCTTTTATTCTTTTACTGTTATAAATGTTGTTTATGCAACAGAAACAGGTACAACTCTCACTATTTATTTGCCCACTAAGTTTTCACTAAATTCATTTCCTGTGACTTGGGGGTGGGATAAAGGGAAGCTCCCTCCTTTGGGTAAATATTGCTCTGCAGCATCTGCAACATCTCCCCATATTATGACAGATGAGGAGGTTTGGTGGGAAGCCCAGGTGCTGCTCAGGCTGGTGAATGTTGGATGCCAAAGCCTCCTAAATTTAGCAGACTGCGGCAAGATCAGAGACACTCAACTGTGACCTGCCTTGTGGACTGAGACCATCCCAAAGAGACATTCTTGAGGAGGTCCAACTCAAAAGTGTCAGATATGGCACAGCCTTCAAAAGCCCAGACAGCATCCTCATCTTCAATGATTTCACACAAAATCTTAAGGCAAGTGGGGGTGGAGGTTGGGGGAAAAGGATAAACATGGTTTTTGTTTGGTTTTGTTTTTAAGACAGAGTCTCACTCTGTACTGCAGCTTCAACCTCCCAAGCTCAGGTGATCCTCTGGCCCTCCCCGCCGACCCACCTACAGGTGTCTGCTACCACACCAGGCTCATTTTTGTACTTTTTTTTGTAGAGATGGGGTTCTGCCATGTTGCCCAGGCTGGTCTTGAATTCCTGGACTCAAGTGATCCAGCCACCTCAGCCTCCCAAAGTGTTGGGATTACAAGTGTGAGTCACCGTACCGAGTCACTTTAAACATGTTTTAAAGTCTTCTGGGAGTAGCGGTATCCCAAGAATTCCTTTGTAAGAAACACAGATCCAGCCAGGACCACCCTGCTAAAAGGAGAAACAGGCTTATACTAATGGCTACATTTTCATTCCAAGACCACCTCAGTTGGAGATGGGGCTTACCACACAGATATGAGGAATTCTGTGCTTCTTCCTACCTAGTCTCCACCAAGGATCTGTTCCCTTAATCAGAGGGAGAAAAGCACAGGGTGGTTGAGCATTTGTTATTAAATTGCTATTTCAGGGGGGTGGGTGGGGGAAGATTCAATTCATTCACAGCTCATTTATTTTCATTCTCACTGCCTGGAGCCAGTAGTTCCAATTAAAAAGCAGGGAGAGAAGGAGGTTAGAAGGCTGGGAGGTATTAAATCATTCGGTTACTGGAACACCACCAGTAAAGGGAGGCATCATTCTGGAAGAGGGTCCTTCAATTGCTGATGGCTTTCGCAGCACAGTGGAAGCCTGGCAGGTGGCCTGTAGACACAGATCTGCCACGAGCACTAGAAGGACGATTATTACAAAAATCTTTGGAAAAGTAGAGGGGAAAGCAAGGGACAATGGCTGAGATGTGTTCACAAGACTGAATTCATAAGATTTATTTATTCCCTTGAAATGTATGTAGCCTCTCACTGGAGAAAGAATGGATATTAATACACATAAAAATCATCCTGTGGGACTTCAGTTTCTCCCTACTCTGGAGGCACAGTTGTGGACAAATAAGCAAAAGGGTTTGGCAGAGACACTGTCTGGGTTGTTTGGCTCTACCACTTTCCGTGACCCCTCAGTACCTTACAAAGGGAGGAGGACACTCCAGTGCACCCAAAGGGACATGCAGCCATATGCTTGGCACTTAGGAAACCTTAGCTATTATTATTATTTCAGTCAGAAAAAATGATGTGTTTAGGGGTTTAGACTGCAGAGCCACACTCGAGTTCAATTTCAGCTCTACCACTTACTCGTGGTGTGACCTTGGCCAAGTTACTTAACCTCTGTATGCCTCAGTTTCCTCATGAGTACATGAATAACAACACGTACCTCTGACGGTGTGCTTCATATTTGGAAAGCACTTACAACAGTTCCCGGTAAGTGCCAAGCATTTGTTAATAAATATTACAATTACTATTCTTACTACTTGGATGTGTAAAACTAGGACAAGGGCAGAAGAAACAGCAGACAGACCAGTGCCAGCTTTAAAGAACAAACCCAGAAGAGACTCTCTTTAAAAGCTACAACCTTGATATGTTAATTGGTTTGATTTAGTTTTTTCACAATGTATCCATATATCAAAACATCATGTTGTACACTGTACACGTACATAACTTTTATAATCATACTTTAATAAAGTTAAGGAAATCCCCCAGAACTATACCTTTGAGCATGATGACTGTGATGAGGCGATGAATTTCCAATTCAACTTAGGATCAGGGCTTCCCCTGGGGCCCCTCCCTGCAGACAGTGTCCCCTAGGCAGCCACGGCTGGCAGGGGCTGCCTTGTCCTTCCTCATTACCATGCCAGTGTACTGGCCAACAGCCCCATTGGGAGTAGGCAGAGGGGAGAAGGTCAGAGGTTGTCCAGGCCCAAAATGGCTGCTCACAAGACAGTCCCCACGCCCTCAGGCAGACAAAGGGAGTCCCCCCAAACCCACTCTGTGGGCCATGCATCTCAATGTCATGCTGGCCATTGTAGCCAGCTCTTGCGTTGTCCTATAGCTGGACAAGGGTGCTCTGCACAGGGCGGCTGCACAGGCGGCACCGATTTTTGGAATGCTTTTTTTGGAGGGACATCTGCTTTGCTGGACTGCAGAGCAGATGGCCCGAGCCTCCTGGATCTCCAGCTTCCAGTCCCGAGGCTGGGCCAGCATCTGCAGCCTGTGGTCCTGGTGTGGCCCCTGCCCACAATAGCCCAGCCGCCACCCCCACCAGCCATCTGCTCCAGCGCAGACCTTTGCACCTCGCAGAATGTACGGCTAATTAAAACCATTATGGGGGCAGACGTGGGCCATTCTTTCCCAGCAGAGGTTGCCGAGCTGATCTCAGCAGCCTCAGAGCCTGGAGTAGAGTTTTTTTTTTCTCTCTGGGAAGGAGAAAGCCCTGTAAACCGGACAGAAGAGGAAGGAAACGTACTAGAGTAACACAGCTCCCCAAACAAACTGAGCTGTAGTGTGCATTTAGAAGAGCTGCACATTTAGCTAAGCACAGGAAGTCTCTGAAAAAAACCAGAAATCAGTTTAAGAAGAGTGCTCATTAAAGAAACTTTAAGACTTTTTAAAAAATACAGCATCTATGGCATATTTCACTGACAGTCCTAAGTATTTACAAAGCCTGTGCTCTGAGCTGGGTAGTGGAAGCTGAGTGCGCCTGGCAGGGCTGGCTATTGTTTCTGCAGGGACACACTTCCTGGGACTGTGGTTCATTTTCCACTATGCCACCTTTGAAGGCAAAGGCAATGGAGAGCCTGACAGCCCAGCTCCCAATCTCTCCATTCTGAACTCCGGGACAAGCTCCTAAGGCCAGGGTTGTCACGACTAGAATGCAAATCAGTGCCTTTATCTTTTAAGGCAATTAACTGCTACAAGTGCATGCAGGGGATAACAGGAATTAATACGATTTTTAAATGCACATACATTTAGATGAGTCCTATTACAAATTCACACACATTTAGATGAGTCCTGCCACACTGAAGGCTAAAAGGCCTTTGGTACCGCTGGTTCAAGGAAATGCTGAATTTAAGAGTTTGGGCCTTAAGCCTCTTCTACCAAGCAAGGTTGGGGACTAGTTTTGGTTCACTGGATTTTAAAGTCCTTAAAGGAAAGAGATTAAAAACATACCTTTCCTGCTCCTCAGAGTTGCTCAGTTAAGTAACGAATACTACTTTTCTGTTGGAAAATATTTAATGATATGTAGGACAGAAAATGTTACTGTCATCATGAATATTAATTCTTGATTTCTTGCCTATTTTAGTTTCTAGTTAGAAAATAAATATTAGAAATTTTTGATCTGGAAGGAGGTGGGGCTGGGGTCTGGTTTCCAAGAGAATTGTGCTGGGATCAAGTCAGCAAGGCTTACCAGGACACCAAAGCCTAAAAGTATGTGTCAGAAAAAAAGACATTTTATAAGCTTTGAAGGGGCTTCTTTCCATCACTTTCAAATGATCTACAATTGCATCTTGAATGAATGTTTCATCTCTGGGAATAGCCATATGATCTGATAAGACTTAAGACAATGAAGGAAAAGACTGGAATTCCATTTAAAAAAAAAAAGTCTATCCTGAAGACATCATAGCTTTTGGTAGAATAAATGGCATCAGCAATAAAACTGCTTGCTTTGTCAAAGACCGGAACAGAAAATTTAACAAGGGAGTAATAGGAAAATAGGTGCATTTCAGCTACAAAAGATCTTAGCAGAACTTCTCTTGGTTATTAAGTTTACTCCAGAATTAAATATTGACTCTGTACGATGTAAATGAATAATTCATAAACTGCAAAGTTATGCATACATGAAAATGAACATAAGGGAAAAGATAAGTCAGTTTCACACTTCTTGAAGAAGTTTCATTTTATGTAGGGTAGTAAAATCAGTTTGTCTTTTTTTAAGCTTTTTAACAACCACCTCCCCATCCTCCTACCCTCATAGTCCCAACACAAAGACTGGATTTGCTTGTAGTGCAGTAATCAGCTTTAACTTTTCTCTCAGGTCCTCACTTAAACCACACTGTGCAAGTCAATGGTTTTGGCTTACACTACTATTGTCTACAGTTGGAAAAATGACTGTATAACACCCCTTGCTGTTGATAAGAATCTTACTAGACCCGATTTATTCCCTGTGGAGGAAAACAGTTAACAAGGTGTACCCTGTTTTCAACCAGGGCAGAAAGCAAAGTGGCCCTGCCCCAATTGTATTAATTGCACAACCTTTTCTACCAGGTCTGAGTAATCGAGAACAGAACTGAGAATTAGTTTAGTTTAGTTTTGTTTTCCCTTCCACCTACCCTCAGAAGAAACATGAGCATAAAATTCAAGGACAGTTCAGTAGCTATTAATATACAAGGCAAAAAATGTACTCTTCTGACTCTCATTTGTTTCTTAACGAAGTAAAGCAAAAACAGTGACAACCAAAATCTTCTCATTAATCACACCGTAGGTTGGAATCAAGAAGGTACCCTTTGTTAGTCTGGATTAATTCAGAATAGAAATGGCCAACTGAATTGACTTGAGCGAAAATGATCCCATAAAAAAAGAAAAATCACCACTTTCTTTTCAATGTCACCCAAGATGAGAGGTCAGACTCCCAAGGGATCCATTTGCCAGATAAACACGTGAAATTGGAAGTCAAACCCTCATGGTAGCCTGATGGTGGGACCTACCTGTCACTTATGAATTAGCACATTCTGCTTCGGGATTTCCAAATGAAATTCTGAAATGCGTATTTTAGTGCTGAAAATCTGCTATGTTACAGCAGCCTTTCCCTACAGAGTAGCTTTATTGCCTTGTAAACTAAACTTGGTAGAAGAGATATGCTTAATAGCTAGGTTATATATTTTCTGTTTCAGCAGGAAAGAATCAAAGTGCCCGATAGAAGCATGGGGTGGGGGAAGGGACGGAAACTACTAAAATGTTTACAATTTATGTTGGGGCTGTAACGTATACAAACTAAAACAAAAGTAAAACATGATCAAAAGCAACTCGTAACAAGATTTATTTTCATACATTCTACTCAGGAGAGGAGGCCAAGGTGGCAGAACTTTTGCTACCCCCTAGTGCCAACATGGGCTCTCCCACCCATGCCACCACATCACAGTGGGCACTCTGAATAGGCACCAGATGAGCTCCAAGTCCCTTGTAAGTAATGAAGCCTGAAGCTTCACAGTGGACTTACATTAAATATAAACTTAGTTGCTTCAAAGCAATCTCTATAATAGCCTCCCTTTCACATGCCTGTATTTCTAGATGCTTTCTTGAGTGGGAGATGAAGGGTGGAGTTGTAAGTAGACTGCAGTGAATGATTCTCAGTAATCACTGAGGATGACCCGTAATTTGGATTATGCTTATGGGCAACAAGAGAAGGCCCTCCAAATAAGGACACAGAGAAAACATTGTGAACCACTAACCCAAGAGCCTAGGAAGGAATTCTGGCTGACCTGTAGCAACCTCCCCTACTATGAAATCACCTTAGAGGGCAAAAAAGGAGAAATTATTACTTTATGTTTTCAGATGACTGTCTGCTCACTAATCCCTATAGAATGAGTTCCTAGAAGGAAGCCAGCCCCCTTGGGGACAGTTTTTATAGGAATTGTGACACTGTTCCATTCCACTGCCCACCCCTCCACAATCCTCAGAAAAATAAAATTATTCTTTGATGCAACCTAGAGCTAAAATAAGTCTTCTGTTGAGTAGCAACAGTCAGATTTCCCTTTCTTTAACTTCTGATGATGGGTTTAGGCCCTTTTATTGTCTTCATCACAAACAGAAAAAGTCATTTTAGGAAAAATGAGGCATGTCTGAGAGCAGGGGAAACTGAAGTCCAAAAGTGAGCTGAGAATCCCTCCTTTCCCTAAGCTGGGATCCCGAAGTCAAGGGAAAATTGCAATCACAACAAAGAAGGCCTGGCTCCAACTCCCCATCTTATTACTCCTTATGAAATAGTCACATCAGAGGAGACTCGACCCCAGTCCCTCCTTCCACATTGCCCAGTAGCCCCAAGATTAAGTATAAGCCCAAGTTGGGAGCCCAAATTCCCAACATCCTCAAAGAGAGGAGACAGAAGGGCTTTCGGCAACCAAAAAGGAGAAAAAAGCAGCCAGTAGTAAAATAAAGAACTGTCAGAGGCCGGGCGCGGTGGCTCACACCTATAATCCCAGCACTTTGGGAGGCTGAGGCAGGTGGATCATGAGGTCAGGGGTTCAAGACCAGCCTGGCCAAGATGGTGAAACCCCGTCTCCACTACAAATACAAAAATTAGCCAGGCGTGGTGGCACGTGCCTGTAACCCCAGCTACTAGGGAGGCTGAGGCGGAGAATTGCTTTAACCTGGGAGGTGGAGATTGCAGTGAGCCGAGATTGTGCCACTGCACTCCAGCCTGGGCGACAGAGTGAGACTCCATCTCAAGAAAAAAACAAAACAAAACAAGAACTGTCAGATTCAGAACTCATTGTAAGAGGAGGAAATCAATTCCACACATCATTGAGAATTTTTTTCCTCCCTACGCTCTGCAGCTGGGGGCCGCTCTGGAACAGGGAAGATCACTGGGTCTCCTAAGAGACCTGCACAGCTTCTGTAGAAGGAACAGAGGTTTCTAGAGCAAGCTTGTGCTGCCCATTGCATGAACTTCTGAAGGCCAACAGAATGGCCCTCAACTGCTAAGCCTAATATGGAAAGTGGCCAGAAACAGGAATGCTGTCTTGCCATAATAGTAAGTAGCAAGACTGACGCATGGACAAGGCTGTACCACAAGATTCCTGCATACACGGCAGTGAAGGCAGCGAGTGTGACCCATAACCATAGCTGCTGTGCAAAGCTGGGCTTTGCCCTTTTAACTGCCAATAGGAACATTGAAAATGTCTTGTGTGAAGCTATTAACTTTTTTTTTTTTTTTTTGAGACAGGGTCTTGCTCTGTCACCCAGGCTGGAGTGCAGTGGCGTGATCTTGGCTCACTGCAACCTCTGTCTCCCGGGTTCAAGCGATCCTTCCACCTCAGCCTCCTCAGTAGCTGGAACCAAAGGGCATGCACCACCATGCTCAGCTAACTTTTTTAAGTTTCGTAGATACAAGGTTTCTTTATGTTGCCCAGGCTGGTCTTGAACTCCTGGGCTCAAGTGATCCTCCTGCCTCAGCCTCCCAAAGTACTGGTAGGCATGAGCCACCATGCCCAGCACTGAAACTTAATTTTTTAAAGAGATGAAGTGATTTGAAAACTGACAGGCACAATTCAGCTTACAAAACACTTTATTTTTAGGCAAGAAGGCAGTTGGATGGGCTTTGGTTTGAGTCTACTTTTGGTAACAAAAAAAGGTGTGATACAAAGGTATTATTCTTGTATTCCTACAGGCCTTGCTCTGGTGATATAACAGAATAGCAAAGTTGAGTCGGGATATAACAGAATAGCAAAGTTGAGTCAGTTGGAGTCCTTGCCGAGAACAGAAATCCAGAGAAATGACCAGCTCCAGGCCTCTATCTGCAGTTCTGTTGATGGAGGGTGGTGAACGCTACAGCTTCTGTGTATAGCATCAAGAGGTCATATCTAAGAGGTTTCTGGAGGAGTTAAGGGAAGTTGTAAGTACATCAAGGGTGACATGATTGTCCCAAAATACCCTTTAACTGAGACATAAGCCACAAGATTTTGCCCAGGCTCAGACCTCAACTCTTATCTTTATTTATACATGAAACCAAAGTCACACTTTAAAAATAGTAAATCTCCCTGGGCACCAGTAGATAACATATAACAAGGATATAAGAAATATGTTGCCAGCAACAAAGTCAGCTCTGCCCAACAGCTTTCTGGGTATTCCTAGATGAGGACTAGAAACTCATGTCAAAAAATAAGTAAGCATTTACTTTCTTAGTACCAAATAATAATACCTTGGGGACTGAAATAGTTGGGGAAATGAGATATTAAACTTGAAAGTGTTTTCCAAATAACAAAAATCTACCCCCTAAAGGACTGAGACATTTGAACCATTTTTTTCATAAAGATGTACATTCCACACCACTCAGGGTTATAGAACAGACTTTATGATACCTTTCCTGACAATAAGAAAATTATTATGAATGCTGTACTAACTGAAGTATGTAAATGACTTGCATCCCTGAATTATATATGTAAAATTTTTGTGCGTATGAGTATATGTGTTTTACTGGGGAAAGACCCCTATCTCAATTCGCAAAGAGACCCAAGCAAGCAGAAGGACTCCTGAAACTGTTCTCAGCTTTTTCTGCTTTTGGCTTTTTCTATTTTCAGCTGTCACTTCTCACCCACACTACTCTTATACCACTTTTGTGGGGTTTTTTTTTTCCCTCTTCTCTCTTCTAGTTGCTTTTCTCCCTCTCTTCTCAATAACATTTCTGCCACTGCTGCTTCACTTATGGTGAAGGACGAGTGTCATTTGTTTTTTAAAAAAATGATGCAGACCTCTGATCAGCAGACTGGTCATGTGTCCTTACAAATATCCATATTTTTTGCCAACATTTGGGCTCAACACTTGGACTCTTTTTAGTTACTTTTGGATTTTGGGGTATTCTGGAAAGTTGAGGAGGACACTAGATGTCTGATTGCTGGGGCCATCGCTGGGAGCAAGCTTCCTGTAGATTTCAGTAAGCTGAACATGGATGTTAGACTGCAGTGCGCGCGCACACACACACACACACACACACACACACACAGAGTCCACTGACAATCTACAGACCACTTTCAGAAAGTTAAGGTGCTTTGTTTCTTTTCCAATTTATATTAGTATCTGAAATATCTGCAGCCCTAGTCTGAGCTGGGATTTGTAAGAAATATTTACAGCTTGCTCAGCATGACATTTTCAATCATGTTCTATAAATGGGATGCTGGTAAATGAGCCATAAAGAAAGAATAAAGAAAATGTTACTGAACCTCCTTTATTGGTAGATTATGGCAATATGCAAAATGAAAAGATGGGGAATGAGGGAGGCTGGCAACTCTCCACATGCTGGAGAACGAGACAGGCCTGGGTGCAAGGAAACCAGCAGGAAGAACCATGGCAACTGCTGGGCACTGGAAAGCACCCCTGGCTCAGCATCTTGAGGCAGAAACCAAGTGTTCGAGCTGCTTTATCACACTACGAAAGATAAGATGCAGGCTCTCAAAATGCCTGAACACATTGCTTTCATTTCCTGCTATAGATGCTGTTTTATAGTTTGGGGCAAGGGTAGGGGAGGAGCTGGTTCACCTTTTAAATAGCTAAAAATGATCATGCTATAGAGGAGAGAGATATTCAAGAACTAGAAGTGGGAGACCCCAGATGATGTGGACATACCTGAACTCTAAATGTATACATGACGCATGCACAGAAATGTCAGCTCTCCAAAAGCTGAAACGAGGTAAAAACATTCAAAAGATAGAAACATTATGTGTGTCCAAAAGGCAAGTAATAAGACTAGCAAGGAGTTGGTAACTGAGAAAAGCCCACATCGAGCCATCAACCCCCTCAGCTCCCCTGCCTCTGTCCTGCACTGACGTAGGGCTCCACACTCGTGATCCGGATGAACGTGCACGCCCAACTCCTTACCTCACTGCAGTCACTGGCTGGGATGTGTGAAGGCCGCGCTTCCTCATCCAGTGGCTCAATCACTGTCACTTCGGCAAACTCCTCCACGGACTCTTGGAACTCGGGCAAGGACCTTCGTCCATAACGCTTCCCACCTCTAACATATTTGGGCTGAGCTTCTAGTGAGCAGTCTGAGTGAGGAGACAAGAGTTGAGGCCACATGACATCAGAATCTCAGTTCTTAGCTGCCACTCACAGCCATCGGACACAGCCTCTTATACCAGCCTCAAAATAGACCACCACTGTTTGCCAGTTGTGGTGGCTGTGGGTGTATATGAACCATCAGGTCAGATGCAGAACACGCCTTCTAATTCTGAATGATTTATGGGACCAGGAGCATATATCTGCACATGATGGGAGCCATCCAACAATGGCAGCAAGGGATCTCACTTAATAGTAGAGGATTAAGGTCAGGAAAAGGTGAGGGGTCACATTTGTTCTTCTGTTTATTAAGCTGGTTTTCCAGCAGGGTGGGGAGACATCATATTAACAAAGAGTCACCGTGGAAGAAGTCTTAGAAAACGGTAATACAATGGACACCAAATCAGCACTGTAAACTTAGTATCCACATCAATTAGTCTGAAACACCCTCCCTTACCTTAGTGATTCCGCTGTTAACCATTCCACTCTCTGATCTATCAGACAAGCAGGATGACAGAACAAAGAAACGGACATAGCACATTCTAAGTAATTAATGACAGCTAGTTACTTACATGAAACCCAGCATCAAGATCTCATTGTAAAATTAAAAGCAGTGAAATAAAATAGCAATGTGAAACCACAGTAAAAAAAAAAAAAACCTGTATTGTTTTATCTCTTGGTAAGCATCGGTGTTGTACAAAATAAAAAGGAACGTGCATGAGGAGAGAGTCATCTCTTGATCTTAAAGAAGGACTTCAGCATTTTGACATCACATGTCTCAGGTTCAACATTCACCACCTTCCCTGTCACCATCACCACCACTGCCGGATCACCACTGCCATCACCACCACCACCACCACCACCACCTCCACCGCCACCGCCACAACTACAGGCTAAGCTTTTTCCACAATTGGAGCTTTAAAGCAATAAAATAAATACTTCACTCTATTCAAATGTTATCTCGGATATAGATTTTTTAGCACCTTGTACAGCATTAGAATAAAATGTTTCATTAAAGTACAAAATATGGCAATGCTTTGATTTGTTGTTTGATTGTCCACACAGACATACTCTCTCGAGAACAGATATGTATTCTGTTTGAACATGAGTCTTAGCAAGGTATGTTTGAACTCAGACATGTAGACTTTTAAATGAGATTATGTACACATATTATAAAAACAATAGTTGATTAGATAAGAACTAAAAGAATGACTGTTCCTTTACCACCACTGAAACCATGTTGGGGTTCAGCCATTACTTTACAGTTTCCCAGGGAGGACTGGTGACCCTCTTTGACTAACCACCTCCCCGCCATGTCCTTCTTCTGGGACAAGCTCAGATTTCACTAACTTCACAAATGTGGCCAGACACAACCTGAAAATGCTCAGCAAAGCTCAGAGTGAAGTATTTATGCTAGCCATATCATTTCCAGTGATATTTATATCCAGCTTTAAAAAAGTCCCAGTCATTTTATTAGGTTGAGTGATTCTCTTACAGGAAGTGTTTAAGCATACAAAATTTATACTGAAAATTGCATGCATATTTGAAAGTACCTTTTATCAGAAGACAGTGTGTCAGCTTGTGACCATTCAGGAGCGGCCCAGACACCCGAGCTACTTGTTGGCAGCTGACACCCACAGATGCTAGTCAGATAAGAGGCAATGCAGAACCATCCTTAATTTATTACCTATTCTTAAATTTTGGTGGCAGACAACAAGATATACCATTAGTGACCATAGGGTTTGGAAAAGATTAAAAGGAACACTTAGAACCTTGGATAATGAACCACGGTATTTTCTAGTGTAAGAACAAAGTCGTATCCTGGAGATGGAAGTGGCGAAGGAGCTCTTATTGCATGCTGCACTTAATCAGCGGCAAAAAAAAAAAAAAAGCAGTGGGACAACACAACTATGTTTTAAAAATCCATTGTGATCTAATCCCAAACCTACCAGTGGATGAAATGGTTCCCTAGTTGTTTACTATTCACTACCCCATGTAGTGCATAATGTAGATGCAGTGGAGGATTCAAAACAGCTCTTTTTCTAAGCAATAAAAGGTAATAGATTGTGAGCCAACAGGGACCCTGTGGAGTTTTGGTTTATTTACTCATTTATTTTTGCATTGCCAGGCATTAAAACGTTTATTTCATTATCTTATTTAATATAATAACCAATTTGAGCAAACTTTAAGTTAATATCCTTCATAGAATACACAAACACGATAAAGTCAATTTCTAGAGACATCTACTAAACTGTGTAACCTTTCTGGAATAAAGACATTAGCACACACAAAGAAAAATGGGTTAAAGTTTTCTCATCACCACGCGTGTGACCAATAACAAAGTGGATTAATCACACCATTTAAAAATAGTCACCTCTTAGAATGACACACTCACACATCCCTCTCCCATTTACAGCATCCGCCTCATTGCACTTAACATGATACGAAGGGAACAGATGTAAGGTAAGGATGTCGAGAACAAAGGTAAGGATGTCGAGAGAGAACATTCACGGTCAACAGCCCTTCCTGGGTTAAGCATTGAAAACACTGTTTCTCCTTATCAATCTCAACCAGAGATTTAGAACTGAAAAGCAACAGTTCACGGAACCGTGCGGACTCTAAGACACGCTCACCCACTCAAGTTAAAGAATGCCTTGAGCTTTTCTGACCATGCCTGATGGAAGAGATCCAAACCTGCAACCCTGGGGCTAAGTTTACTTACTTTATGAGTACATCCAGATGGAACCTTTATTTTTCAGGGTGTCATTCTGGAACAATCTTACCTATGTCAGACAACATGGAGGCTTTTGGTTTATTAAGAAATGAAATTATCGACCTCATAGAGCTTCCTTTAACACAGGTGAGAGTAACTGCTCCAATCACCACCTCCAAGAAGGGACATGAAATGCCTGGCCAGTATGGCGAAACTCCGACTCTACTAAAAATACAAAAATTAGCCAGGTGTGATGGCTTGTGCCTGTAGTCCCAGATATTTGGGAGGCTGAGGCAGGAGAATCGGTTGAACCTAGGAGGCAGAGGCTGCAGTGAGCTGAGATTGTGCCACTGCACTCCAGCCTGGGCAACAGGGCGAGACTCCATCTCAAAAACAGAAGCAAAGCAAAACAAAAAGAAATGCTACCAAAACAAAGTACAAAGGACTGCCATGCTTTCAGTGTTTCAGTGTTTGAGTTCCTTGAAAGTATATTTATGATTCTCCCTGGACTGTCAAAATTCTGAGCCATTTTTCCTTCTTTCCCATTTTCCATTCCTCCTATTTGGCATCACTACAAAAATTAAAATGGGCTTCAAAGGAAAGCAGACCAGGCCAGCTTGCCTAGAGCTGTCTCAGACCCCATCCCTGGAAAGCTTATTATGAGACACACCAATCAGAAGAAGGTGGCTTTGAGGCAGTCCAACCTGACCTAGTTTAATGGTCTAGGTTTTATTCCATAAACCAAATGTTTGGTTATGAGCAGAGGACAACAGGGAAACCTTGTTTCAGTCCTCTGCTGGAGTAATGTGGAAGCGAGTGACGGTCTCTACAGAGCACGGAGGAAAAACATCTGATCCAGGAGTTAAAAAGATGAAGAAAATACTATTCCTTCTGCCCTTAGAAACGACAATTGGGATGCTCACATGCCACATTTGTTATTTCACATCTCATCTGTCCCAAGAAGAGAAACTCCAGAGCTGTGATAATGTTCCCTTTCCAAATCAGGATAAACCACCATGCACATGTATGATGCCTGACAAGAGGTCTTGCACTCATAATAAAAATAAAGTTAAAAAAGCGGTGTCAGGGAAAATGACCACTCTGAGTAGATAAGCCAGCTGCAGCCAGGGGAATAACCAACAGCCGCCTCATTCCTCGCCGAATTCCTTTCCCACCAGCAGTGTGGAGGGGAGAAACACAGCCTCGCCTACTCCAGGTTTCAAGCAACGCAGAGTACACTTTTTAAAGCTCTCCCCTAAAACTGACCACTGCATCAGATCACCACATCTGCATCAGATGTGATACAGGTCACTGCTTAAAATGCTCCGCTCTCCTGAAACCACTGCATGAATGGCCAAAGCCAAAGCAATGAGGAGCTAAGGGAAGCTAAAATCATTATGCAAAACCTGAACGCTAGATATCCAATTGAATGATTTCTTTGCAAAAAACACAAGCTCAGGACCTGGAATGAAGCAGCCACAGCTGCTTCCTGGAAGTTAAAAGAGATTTTTCAAAGATGCTCCCCAGTGTTAGGCAGATTTGTTTAATGCATAAGCATATTTACCAAACACCTGCCATGGGCAAAACATTATGTTGTCCCTGTTGAGGAATAAGATGGATATTTTATCATTTTTTTGGAATAAAAAAATTCCCTGTTCCCAAAATGACCTGAGGCCATTTCCAAGGTTGAAGAAGAAAATCCTGTCCTTAGGGTGCTGGTATTCTCATTTGGGAATTGCTTGCGTAGGACTTTGCTTTCTATGTCCCTTCCTGACCCATTTAGTGAGCCTGGGAAATCATTCCCAGAGACACCACCCCCATCCAAAGAACCTCAGCACAGGAGGCCCATGTTCATGTTACACTGCTGCTGAGCTCACAGGAGTGCTGAAATCGTTTGAAAAGGAAAGGTAAAAAATGAAGCATGCGCAAACCTCAAGGACAGCATCCCCAAGAAGCTTTCTCCGGAAAAGGCAGTCATGCAGCAAATGAGCCTCACCCAGCCCCATTCTGCATCCCACCTCCTTGCCTTTGCTGAATGCACCATCACACAAGGATTACACAGTGAAAACGCAAACCCACGCCTGATTCTAAATAAGAGAAGGGAAGAGAATCCAAGGCAAGACTAAGACCAAGAAAAATACAGACAGAGACCAATGGAGACTGACAGAGAGAGACAGATATGGAGAGAGAATGAGACAGAGACTGAGACCGAGAGAGAGAAAGAAGTGGGTAGGGAAACAGGAGATAATAGGGACCTAGAAGCCTATGGAGGGGTAGGGAAGGGGAGTGAGAGATATAGATGTGGGAGGACCACCAGGAAGGGAAAGGGTGGAGTAGGAGACTGAGGAGGAGGAGGGCAGAGGTGAGCTGGAGTGGAGGAAACAAGGGAGTGGGGAGGGGAATGTCTCAAGGATGGGAAGGGAGAAGAGGAGGCCAAGAAAGGTTAAACATTAAAAAGCCATCAGCAAAAGCTTTCTGACATGATCTGCCATTCCTTTTGCTTCCCAGTGCACTCCCTGCCTCTAGGGCCATCACCAGTAAGCAGCCTCACCACACTTCTGTGTGCACTAAGCCCTTTCCAAGGTAGCTGCTTGGAAGGGCATTAGCACCTCCCTCCCCAACTACTCTCTCCTGGAAACTCCACACAAGGTGTATGTGTGTGTGTGTGTGTGTGTGTGTGTGTGTGTGTGTGTGTGTGTGTGTGTATATATATATTTATATATCTCAGACACAACTCCCAAGTAAACTGTTTCATTATCAAAATTCTCACCAGTCCTATTTAATTTTAAATGACATGAGCATTTCTTGCACATAATACATATTTTTAAGTTGCCTTTTACCCTTAGTAAATTTACCACATAAATAAGTATTCTTTCACAGCACAGTTTAATAGCTACTTAGTCACTGATTACATAGATAGAGCATGATTGGCCTACGAATACACTGTCCAATTTCTTCACTTGCTTTATACAGGCTGAGTATCCACTATCTGAAAGGCTTGAGATCAGAAAGAAGTGTTTCAGATTTCAGACTTTTTCAGATTTTAGAAAATCTAAAGTGTATCAGTTGAATATCCCAAATCTCAAACTCTGAAATCTGAAATGCTCCAATGAGCATTTCTTTTGAGTATCACGTTGGTGCTTAAAAAGTTTTGGATTTTGGAGCATTTTGTATTTTTGGATTAGGGATGCCTGACATATATATTTTTTCACTATTTTAAATGACTAACCTTATACACACATGTTTATGTACATCTATAACTATATACGTAGCATAAAATCTGAGAGTAGCATGGATTAGCCAAAAGCATTATTATAGTTCTTGGTACCTATTATCTTATGTAATCCTAGAAAGGTTCTATCATTTTAGAAAACATTAGTAGGCATAGGTGTTTCCAATTTCAGGATTATAAACACATCCTAATATCCTCTTTTGTTGTTGTTGTTGGCACTGGTGGTGGTAATGGTTTGCTTTTTTTTTTTTTTTGAAATGGAGTTTTGTTCTTGTTGCCTAAGCTGGAGTGCATTGGTGCAATCTCAGCTCACTGCAACCTCCGCCTCCTGGGTTTAAGCGATTCTCCTGCCTCAGCCTCCTGAGTAGCTCGGATTACAAGCATGCACCACCACTCCCAGCTAATTTTTGTATTCTTTAGTAGAGATGGGGTTTCACCATGTTGGTCACGCTGGTCTTGAACTTCTGACCTCGTGATCCACGCGCCTCAACCTCCCAAAGTGCTGGGATTACAGGCGTCAGCCACTGCACCCGGTCTTTTTTTTTTTTTTTTTTTTTGAGACAGTCTCGCTCTGTCACCCAGGCTGGAGTGCAGTGGCGCCATCTCAGCTCACTGCAACCTCTGCCTTCCAGGTTCAAGCGATTCTCCTGCCTCAGCCTCCCGAGTAGCTGGGATTGCATACCCCTGCCACCATGTCCAGCTAATTTTTGTATTTTTAGTAGAGACGGGGTTTCACCACGTTGGTCAGGCTGATTTCGAACCCCTGACCACAGGTGATCCACCTATCTCAGCCTCTCAAAGTGCTGGGATTATAGGTGTGAGCCAACGTGCCCAGCCTGTTTTGCTTTTAACTCTTGGAGAAAACTTCTGGTCCTCACTGTTAGCATTTCATTGACGCCAACAGAACAGGGACTAAGTTCTTACTTATCTTACTTAACCAAGAGATGACAACAGAACAAGCCTTTGGGCCATCTGTGTGTAATACCTCCTAAAATCAGGGACTTCAGCCCGAATTCAGTGCCTACCCCAAGGCCTCTGAACATAGTTATAAACACAACTCTTCAATCACCAAAATCAATAGCTAGCCCAGTGACAGGCCATAAGACCTGATTCAAGGCACAATTGCTGAGTAAGTGAAAAAATGTCTGTTAACTGTATGTATCACTTCTTCAAAATATAAAGAAAATAATTACAATTGTGGCAGTCCTTGAAATTAGGAAGGTCTGTTACAATAAAACAATCATCTGCACCAAAACAATGCCTGGTCCTATTTTTTAATGAGTTGGCTTTTTCAAACCTGAGTTTTTCCTACAAATAAACAAAGAGACGTTTCCAATGAATCACATCAAGGAAGAAAGGGCTTCCTGCATTATGCTAACATCTACTAAAGAACAGAAATCTAATGCAAGATGCATCAAATGAGGACAAAATCTCTGGAGACAGGATCCAGCTGGCATGTTGATGCCATGTAGCTTGGAGCTTCCGCCAGCATTTCCATTACAAAAATCCTATAATCCAAAGCCACGGCAAATTGAATAAAAAGCTAATAATTAAGTTGTTGCCCCTCTCCTATTCCAGAAAAACAATTTAAAAATTAAATTGTACACATAGATATGAGAGAATTATGCCACTGGCAATGCTAATCAGTTTGGAATTTACAAAAGATTCCCTACATCCCAATCCATTTTTCTGTCTTTATTTGAATTTCAATATTTTTCACTGTGTTGTTGTTATTATAAAAATTGCTTTTTAGGGGAAAAACTCTAAGAGTCTTAGAATTATAAATTCTAAGTTAAAAATTATAAATTTAAAAAAAAAGTCTTAGAATTATAAATTCTGAGTTAAAAAGATGCTGAAAATAATCTAGTCCATATCTCCTGATTCTAAAAATAAAGAAACTGTACCTCGGAGGAGTTACAAATGGCAGAGCCCAAGACTATGGAAATAATAACTTCATTTCATCTCCTCTCGAATCCCATGGAGCTTTGTTTCTATAGAATTTATATACAACTGCCTTTTATTAGGAGGCTATAAAAACATGAGATATACTATGCACTTGTCCTTAGGAAGAAGAACTTTATAGTTTCAATGAATGTTAAGTAAAATCTTACACAAACACAAGGCTAGCATTTTTCACAGATATGGATAATGCCATTTAGATATTAGGAGGCGACACAATCAAATCTTGGAGCTGAAAGGGATTTTATGTATTTTTTCAGCACAACCACTTTCACATACGAGGTGACCAAAGACCCCTAAGGTCATGATATATAAGATCATCCGATTAGAGGGACAGAACCAGCATTTCCTAACTCCTCACTTAAGGGTGGCTCTATTAAATCAAGCTGACTTTTCTATATTACAGTCTGGTACAATATCTGATATTTATAAAAAGCTTTGGTGCTATAAAATATCAATTCATGGCCCTCTCGGTTTCCAAGGCTGTGCACTATGGCCCCCCTATTATTTTCAGTCTCCTTCTATAGTGTAAAGGTAACCTTTTATCTCAAAGACTACCATCTCCATTGATTTCAAAAAGGCAAGACAAGAATAACACAGACCTGCCCCGGGCACAGTGACTCACACCTATAATCCCAGCACTTTGGGAGGCTGAGGCGGGTGGATCACAAGGTCAGGAATTCAAGACCAGCGTGGCCAAAATGGTGAAACCCCATCTCTACTAAAAATACAAAAAAATTAGCCGGGCGTCGTGGTGGGCGCTTGTAATCCCAGCTACCCAGGAGGCTGAGGCACAGAATTGCTTGAACCCGGGAGGCGGAGGTTACAGTGAGCCAAGATCGCACCACTGCACTCCAGCCTGGGCGATAGAAAAACAAAAACACAGACCCGGTCCCTTCTAGGATGAGCTAAGCATGACCAGCCAAATAATGCAGAGGACACGGGCATCCCTGTCCCTAACGATCAGGTGAAACTTGCTTTTTGTGCATTCCTCCTTGCTGCCTCTGGCCGCTTGTCAGACCCTTTTGGCCAGGCTGCACTGACTGAGGACTGGCTCACCCATGTGAAAGCTAAAATCCTCAACCTAAAGCCTCCTTGAATCACGTCCCTTGGTGATACAGTGTAAGCACCCTCCTCGCCACTAGCTGTAAGACCTCAATTAAGCTACGTACCTCTTTGGGCCTCTATTTGCTCATGGATGATATGGCAGGATTCTCTCCAGCCCTAAACATGCTACGATCTATGATTTAAGGGATAGTTACTTCCATAAAGGGAGAGGGAGAGGTAAATGAAGGTGGCCTCTTGATGTACTGCATTTGAATCCCGACCCTATTTCCTCTGTCTCTGCCCAGCCAAACCAGTCTGCCTGCAGCAGGGTAGTCATTTTTTTTTTTTTTTTTTGAGATGGAGTCTCACTCTGTCACCCAGGATGAAGTGCAGAGGTGTGATTTTGGCTCACTGCAACCTCTGCCTCCTGGGTTCAAGCAATTCTCCTGCATCAGCCTTCTGAGTAGCTGGTACTACAGGTGCCTGCCACCACACCTGGCTAATTTTTTGTATTTTCAGTAGAGATGGGGTTTCATCATGTTGGCCAGGCTGGTCTCGAACTCCTGACCTCAAGTGATCTGCCCGCCTCGGCTTCCCAAAGTGCTGGGATTAGAGGCGTGAGCCACCATGCCTGGCTAAGAGTCACATTTTAGAGTGGGTGGAAGAATGTCTGAGTGGAAAGAATTGCATGATCCCCACGAACAACTGGAGGGGCCAAGGAGAAATCGGCAAAAGACAGAAAAAGCAGAGATGCTCAGGAACAAAGCAGGGAATGTGGGAGGAAAAGCCGACTCACGTTTCAAAGCGCAGGCTCAATCCTAGATTTCATCCTGCCAGGACAAATGTTAGGGAAGTCATAAACGCTACAAGAAATGCTATCAATAAGTACATTTCTGCTGCCTTACACTGACATGGGGCAGTTTTGAGACGAAGACTTACTGCCTACCCAAAGGATAGAGCCCACAGCAAAACTAGAAAAATCCCTTCCATGTGTCGTCCTGGAAGACTTGTCCAAATTATGATCTTTGCCTGCATAGCAGTGAGGCAGACACATAACTATGAAACCACCATCTGGAGCTAGATTTATAAATTTTACTTCCTGGCTGTGACCAAGCTCAACCAGCCATTGTCTAGCTCAAGGATGTCCAATCTTTTGGCTTCCCTGGGCCACACTGGAAGAATAATTGTCTTGGGCCACACATAAAATACACTAACACTAACGATAGCTGATGAGCTAGAAAAAAAATAAAGGTCCATGCATAAATGTATAATGTTTTAAGAAAGTTTACGAATTTGTGTTGGGCCGCATTCAAAACTGTCCTGGGCCACATGCAGCCCGTGGGCCGTGGGTTGGACAAGCTTGGTCTAGCTCATCCTACTGCTTGGATCCCAGCAATGTACAACTCTGGGTGAGGACTCTTCACATCTGTAGTCACTATAAATCTGTATATTTATTATGATAAGTTTCTGGCAGGTGACAGTGACAGTACGGGTTTTGAAGAAATTGCAGCAGGAGGATCATGTGGATTAGCAGCAGGACGGTTGGTTCCAAATCCACATAAAAGCACATTATCAGCACACAGAACCCTGAATTTATGCTTATATGACCTATGCTCATGTTAGCTAATATCTACCCTGGTGGTAATGTCACCATAGCTCTATTCAGGCCCCCCAGATGTCTCAGGCCCCCCAGATGTTGCACCAATTGTTATCAACATGACAGACAACCTTAAAAAAGTGAAAACACTAATAAAATGAGACCACATGAAAAAATAAAAGTCCATGTTCTAGCAGTGGTCACCTGTGGAAACGCCAATGTTTGTCTGGAAAATTTCAAGAATGCAATAACCTCCCTCAGGCTCACTGGGGGCTTCTAAAGAGCTCTATCAAGGGTCAGAGTTAAGAATAACATTGCTAGGGGTGTCACCATTACCGAAAAAGGGGGACACTCAATCCAGAATCTAAAACATTGCTAAAGGTAGGGTCCATCCACACAACACAAATCTAGAGCACTTCAGAGGGCAGGATGAAGAACTAGATCACCCAGCAAGGGTGAGAAATGAGTTTCCATCTGTGCCTCATCTAAATAGGTCACACTGAATGACTCCTTGTAGTGACAAAATGTTAATGATTTATCCTCAGTTTCAAAACTGGGCATATTTTTGATGTTCTCTTTTTAAAAGTCGGGTTTATGGAGGCATAATTTACACAGAGTAAATTTAATCCTTTTATTGCACAAGTCTCTGGGTTGGAAAAACTCACACAATCCTGTAACTACTAGCACCATCAAGATATAAAAGTTTCATTGTCCCCCAGATTCCTTCATGCCCCTTTGTAGTCAACTCCTATCCCTACCCCGGCAACCACTAATTTGATAAAACCAGACTGTACTGTAATACAAATTTCCACAGTGTTTAGACTCCCCTTTATACATCTACCATATTTCATTGATTTGAAGACACCCCCCCACACACACACCAGACACTCTGAAATGAAAATTTACAATTAATGTCATTTTACAATTGGCAACAATTTTTGTTTTTAGAGATACAGGAAATAACAATGTATCTTACAACCTATGGTGCTTAGAAGAAAATCAGTAAAATACAATATTAAGTCTTTAAGTCTTTGATTTTGAAACGTTCATTGAATACTTACTACATGCTAAGCATTCTTCTAGGCACTGGAAATACAAAAATGAACAGCATGGTCCTCAAGGAATTATCACTTGAGAGGAGGAGACAGATAATTATAATGTAATATGATAATGTCTATAGCAGAGCATTATCTACTCACTACGACTAAGTAAAATTATCTCTACACTGGCCACTCTTCTACCTTCGGGAAAAAATTTCCCCAAATCATATCCTTCCACATAAAAGGAAATAAGGATGAAAGCAGTTACCATTCAGCTTCACTCTACTCATTCCAAGAATGAGTTATTGCCACACCATCTGACATATTGCCTAGAAACAATCCAATTATTTTCTCCATAATACTATGCTGCTGTAGTAGAGAAGTCTCATTTTAGTGTTCAACAGCTGCAAAGCTTTTGATAATATTGAAGAGAAGTCACTGAAAATAACTGCTCAATCTGTGAAAGGCAGATGTCCCCAATCCTTCATAGACATGCTTCAAGGTCCCCAGATTCTTCCCTGGATAACTTTTAAAGGGGAATGCAGAGAAGAAGAGTGAGTGCCCTTACCTGGTTCTTGAAAATGTTCTTCATTTGATAGAGTTCTGGACAAGATGAGTATTAATGCTTCTTTAAATTGGTCAAAATGTACCTAAAAAAATAAAAATGGATTTAAAGTAATTTCCACAGCTCTAAGAATGCAAACCTATCTACAAGGTACCAGAACTGTTTTCTTCCCATCCTGACAGCCTTGAAGTGAGTCAGAACCCAATTTGTTGCCTTTTTCATTTCTCTAAAGACAGAAGGGAAAATAGGCTGATCATTTTGACACCTAATGCCATAAACACTCATATCAACATTTATTTACCCCCAAGGAAAAAAGCTATATAGCAAAATCCTCTTTATAAACTCAGAAAAAGATATATTTTAAACTCTTAGCTCCTTTTATTTTTCTGAACAAGACCAGAAGAGAAAGATGTTAGGCTAGACATTAGAAAAGCCTTCCCAAGCAAACGATCCAATGTAATGGTGTCCCAAAGACGCTGCCATATCTTGAGATATTCTAGAAGGGAGTAAGCTATCTTTTGAGGATGACGTGAATACAGTCTTCCTTAGGGGAAGGTATATAATATTTATTTCCCAAGACCCCTATGACTCCATAAATAAGCAAAAATCAATAGCAGATGCACAAAGGATAACAGAATCTTAAGAAGTATTTTCCTGAATTCTTAAAAAATAGAGTTATCTTGACTGAAGTTGGAAAGAACCTGAGTTTTATTTAAGTAAATAGTCAGAACTAGGATATGACTTTGTTGAAAAGGTAACAGCATTTTCTTTATGGCCAAGGATATTCTATAACTTAAATGTATGTAATCTCACCTTGGGTCTTCTCGTCACAATTCTAGTTTGATAATGTGGCACCTATTGACACAGAATCCCCATGTAAATGCAAAATTGGTAAATTTGTAATTTGTACTGTTACAGGATGGGTCTCTTTGGATGTCATGACAAAACACTGCCCAGAGGTTTAATATAGGTGACAGATAAACTTCCAAATCAAATTTACAAAAGCAGCAAATTTCATTAGTTATTGAAACAGTGGACAAAAAATCATATCATGTCTTATCTATGCAAATCAAAACAAGAGAGGAATCCATTGAGATTTCTATGTCATAAAATTGTATCTGCTTGCAATTTACCACATTCTCCCAAAATATATGTGATTTCTCTACTATGTTAGTTTTGATTGGAATTACTGAAATCATTAGATTATATTGCATATATTTAAGGTGTACAACTTGATGGCATGATATATGTATACAATGTGAAATAATTACCACATTCAAGCTAATTAAAATATACATCACCTCACATAGTTACCTTTATACAGACATAAAAAATCTATATAACCTAAGGAGCCAGAGCAGAAGCCTGTCAAGGAAAACCAGGCACCTGCTAAAGATCCAGGGAGGTACAATCCTTGAAAGGGTAAAAGATTGTGGGAAGGTAGGCTACATTAATTAGGTTTCACAGTCAAACAGCCTGGGGGATGGAGGGGAGGTCAGGTCCTGCTACTGTCCCAGAGTCAAAAATAGGCTCCAGTTAACATGGGCAAGGCCAGCTTCCCAATCAGCCAGTTCACAAACATCACGCACTCAAGAGCTCTGGCACTCAGGACCACTTGACAGGCATCTATGAATTTCCACAGAATCATTCATTCTTCTCAGAGCAGCCAGAAGCAAGGTTAGGAGGACACACAAAGGCTCTACAGCGAGGTGGGTCCAGGCTCTAACCCTAGCTCTTCCTTCACTGCCTGATGTGAATTGGCGACGTTACAAAGCCTCTCCAAGCTCTAGTCTGTCTGTCTGGAAAACTGGGGACATCTAACAACTGATATTTATTATTCATTCAATAAATATTTATTGAGCAGCTGCTCTATGCCAGGCACTGTACTTGGCCCTGGTGACACAGTAGTGAATGGGAGTGACAAGTTCCTGTGCCACGATGCTCACAGTCTCAGGAAATGTCACAGAGAGTCCAGGCAGCTGCTAAGAGCACTGTACGTATTTTATGGTATTTATAATACTGCCTCCCTGTGTTAGGAAGATAAAATGAGAATTGGGTAAAGTATCAAGAATGTCCTGGGACTGTAAGATACCCAGCAAGTGGTAGTTAATAGTACCAACAGGTATAGTAATAAGGGTGACTGACTCTTCCCATCACTTTTATAAAGAATCAGGGCCATGGCCAGGCACAGTGGCTCACGCCTGTAATCCCAGCATTTTGGGAGGCCAAGACAGGTGGATCACTTGAGGCCAGGAGTTTGAGACCCGCCTGGCCAACATGGTGAAACCCTGTCTCCACTAAAAATACAAAAATTAGCTGGGCATGGTGGCGCACACCTGTAATCTCAGCTACTTGTGAGGCTGAGGCAGGAGAATCGCTTGAACTCAGGAGGCGTAGGTTGCTGTGAGCCGAGGTCGAGCCACTGCACTCCAGTCTGGGTGACAAGAGCAAAACTCTATCTCAAAAAAAAAAAAAAAAAAAAAGAATCAGGGTCATATTTTCAAGCAAAGCTAATGGCTATGAGAGAGACCGAGATAGCCAAGGGTGAGTTGTCGGGGCGGCAGCAGGGAGGTCCGAGGGCCTGCCTTCTCCTCCGGGATCTGTGGAGTTGCCCAGCATCAGAGAAACTGATCCAGTTTGCTATATTTAGGGACCTGTAACTCTAGGTTTCTTCTCTCTTTTAAGGATATTAATGGAGGGGACTGAATGAAATGTAAGTCTCTCCTTGCTAGAGTTACAAGTTGAACATAAAGAAGGTTCTCTTTCAAAAGGAAGGTGTTTGGAGGATTTCAGATCCTTTACACTTGACTCTGTGGGTCTCCCCGGGTCTTCTAAAGGTGTAAGTTTTGATGGAGGCTGTTGGAAATAACCTTCCTGAATTTGGTCCTAACATAGTTCAACTCATTGTTCGAAGGTCACTCAGTAGTCCATGTACCTCAATTTTACTTTCCCTGACAAATGACAAAGACATCTATAATCTGGAATTGATTCTAATACACTTCCAGCTTTACATGAGGCCTAAGTACACCTTAAACATGGTATGACAAATACACACACTTTTGAGACAGTAAAAGCTTCATTTATGTGGAGTTTATTTCACAGCCTCACCTATCTAGAGTACAGCAGACAACCAGGAAAGAAACACGGGGGGTCAAAAGCTGAGGGAGGCGCCATAAAGCCCAGGCACTCTTCCCATAGAAAATGCCACAGGACCAGCTCAGTATTTCTACATTCCTACTCTACCTGATTATTATAAACTTCATAACCCTGCTTCCCAACTCACTAGATTGGAAGCAGCAAATAAAAGACAGGGGCACTCTAAGCTAAAAGTACAAGGAGTAATTATTAACATATTAGCCAGGTATGGTGGCATGCACCTGTCATCCCAGCTACTTGGGAGGCTGAAATCGGAGAACTGCTTGAGGCCAGGAGTTTGAGACCAGCCTGATAACATAGCAAGACTCCATCTCAAAACATAAAAAAAAGGAAGAAGCAATTATTGACATATTGAGATTGAAGAAAGACATTAACCATTCTCCTTCAAACAAAAATAAAGTATAATACTTCTTATACTTTACAAACATATTTTTAAAACTCTATTAAAAACTACATAAACTATAAAAAAAGACAACATGTGCATTCAAAAACTTAATAAGCTGGGGTTGTTTGGTGTTGGGGCATGTATCCATGCTTAGTGTTGAGGCAAGGAATCATTAAGTGAATCCTGAAGCTATTACTTTTTTTTTTTTTTTCAGATGGAGTCTTGCTCTTGTTGCTCAGGCTGGAGTGCAGTGGTGCAATCTTGGCTCACTGCAACCTCCGCCTCCCGGGTTCAAGCAATTCTCCTGCCTCAGCCTCCGGAGTAGCTGGGATTACAGGTGCCCACCACCATGCCCGGCTAAATTTTGTATTTTCAGGAGAGACAGGGTTTCACCATATTGTCCAGGCTGGTCTCGAACTCTTGACCTCAGGTGACCCACCCGCCACGGCCTCCCACAGTGTTGGGATTACAGGCGTGAGCCAACGCGCCTGGCCTTGAGGGTATTACTCTTATAACACAGAAGAAAAACTCATAGGTCAGGAGATTTGAAATGATCACGAACAATCTAATTGTGTTTAATACACTCTTGTATATGATAAAACTAAAATTTTGAATCCCCAGTGGTCAACCTTTTTTGTTTTTGGTCTACTATTAAATGGGGTAGAAGATCCAGCTATTAAACAATTTTATAGGCTTTTGCGGTGGTTCACACCTGTAATCCCAGCACTTTGGGAGGCTGAAGTGGGCAGGTTGCCTGAGCTCAGGAGTTTGAGACCAGCCTTAGCAACACGGTGAAATTCTATCTCTACTAAAAAAAATCAAAAAAAAAAAAAAAATAGCTGGGCGTGGTGGCAGGTGCCTGTAGTCCCAGCTACTCGGGAGGCTGAGGCAGGAGAATCGCTTAAACCCAGGAGGTGGAGATTGCAGTGAGCTGAGACAGCACCACTGCACTCCAGCTTGGGTGAAAGAGCAAGACTCTGTTTCTGAAAAAAAAAAAAGTTTTTTTTTTTTAAGAATGTGGGTCATGGATAATGCTAGATGAATGATGGTATTATCATAGGTTCAGTCTTTCCTAGACATTTTGTCATTTGAATCTCACCATATCCATGTGACACAGTTAAGGCAGAGACCCTACCTCAAAATTGAAAGGTGAGAGGTAGAGAAGGCATGCACCAGGCCTCTGACTGAACTCATCAGAGCCCAGCAAGCCTGCCTGGCTCAGGCCCACTTCCCTCTTGGTCTGACCCCTCAGGGAAA